>NC_051157.2:96873583-97077876 GCF_013339745.2 Dermacentor silvarum
GCCGCCTGTTTGGAGGGTGTCGCAAGCGGAACAGAACGCGGACCTCCTCTTGAGAGGCATGAGATGGCGCGGACACTTGGGCATGTGACAACGCGCTGTTGGTGCGTCGTTTGCCGTCGTCAGCCGGTTGCGCTGTGTGGAACACATACGTTGAGAAAAGCGCTTCGTCGTGTGTTCGCGGTCAATAAGATCGTCGCATCATGAATGCGTGCCGTACGCGCGTTTGTCGTCGATCGTTCGCCGACGGTCGCTCCCGTCTTAGTGGGCGATGACGTCCCTTTGATAGCTAAGGAAAGGCTTCACTCGTGCGAAGGGCTTGGCAGTCGGCTTTTCCTTATGGAGGTATAGCGAGTGGCGTCGTAGGTTTGGATGGTCGTTACGCCATTCGGCGTCCACAACTGCCACGCGTGCCTGTGAAGCCGTTGTATTTAGGTGCCCACGTCATTCGATTTGACATAAGCTTCCATCCTACGTGTTTACAGCGAAGATGTATATGGCTGGGTTCTGACCAAAAGTGCGTACGCCGACAGGTTGTGTCTAAAAAAAGTTGCGTCGACAGAGAAAACAGTGGGCCGATCCCGAAGATAGTGCGATACCGGGCCGACCCGCGGCGTAGGTAGACTACCCACCAATTAAGGTGGATGAAGGAGGATTAGGGTGGATTAGGGTGTATTAAGGTGGATTAAGGTCGACTAAGGTAGATGAAGACGGATCAAGGTGAATTAGGAGAACTAGGGTGGATTAAGTGGATGAAGCTTGATTAATGTGGGTTAAGGTAGATTACGGGGAATGAAGGTGGATTAGTGTGTCTTTGTCTTGATGCTTTAATTGCATATATATAGTCATACATATACGAGTATATATAATTTCGTCATTTTAGAAGAACACATAACAGCTTTGCTGGTCATCCTTCTTCACAGAGTGCATGGAAAGGCACTAAGTTTTTTTTAGCATTACCATTACTGTTCTTGCGCCGTTTCGTGGTCGATATTCGACAGGATCTTGCTAGCTGGGCAAAAAAGCTGAGCGATGTGGTAGGCATTCATCATTTGGAAAGGCAAGCGTGCAAAACACGTACAAAACAGCGAGAAGGAACTGCATTTGTGTTGTCCTTCTCGTTCTTCTTGAGTGTGTGTGTTGTACGTCGGCCCTTCCATGACAAAGAACTTGCCTGCCTGTGGACGCCGCTGCAAGAACGCACTAAAACGACTTGCGGAATTTTATTTCGGACATATTTACTTTTACTCATAATTATCTTTATTTACCCTGCACCTCCTCTTCCACCCCGCGCTTTTCATTCTCCTACTTCTCTCATTGTCGACAAGCGGCTTTTTTTTTTTTTTTTTTTTCAGAAGGAGTCACTTTTCAAGATAAACTGTCGCCCAGTGTTTGTCACCATGGGTGTACTCCAATCAGCCACTGTGTGCTACACAAAGTGTCTACACACTGTGCGCTGTATACGTCAGAAAATAGGCGGACAGTTTCGCGCTTGCGAAACCTAACGCCCCCCTCATTTCCATTCTCCTCACCTTTTGCCAAGAGTTTCTGACGCACTTGCTGCGTACCCACGCTGTTTCTGCACCGGAACTAAATGAAGCGACGGACGCAGTCGGGTCTCATAATTTCAGACACTCGCTTATAGTCGCCATGCACATTCGAGACCAGGGTTCGAATTCACGAAGCTTACCGTTTATAAGTGCTGTTTTCCCCATGGGCCTTGGGGGAGGGGGGAGGGAGGGGGGGGGGGGGGCTTCGCTTATATCTCCGGCATCACGACTGGCGACTGGCATTGGCTCTTATACCAGCAGTTACGTCGAACGTCTTTGTTCATGCATATGGGCCCGGTTTTCTCAGGTATCCTCGAGGCTGAACTTGAGCCACATTTCGCCTGGCGTCAAGCCCGTATTGTATACCCTCGGTCCAAGCTGCGTGAGTACGTGGTCTTGGTGGTCTGCGTGTATTTACCCTCCGTCGTTCGGCGCCGCGCAATAGTGCACTGCGGACGTTCACCACGCCAGCGCGGGGCCCGTCCGTCCTTGAGGCGCTGCCGGTGAGCCGAGAGCGGCCAGAGTTTTATGACTTCCACCGTCTGGCAGTCGGCGGCGTGCTTCAGCGGAGAATGAGTTATTCTCCATTGACGCTGCCGCCGGTGTTCTCCGTTGGCGCATGCACTGTTCTCCTTCGCCTCACCATCTGCACGGAGAAAGAATGCGAGAGAGAGAGAGAGTCAGACGGGCGGGGGTGGCCAGGTTTCTGGTTACGTGTGGTACGTGAACGACGGGCGTTTCCGGCGGCGCGTCGCTTTGAGACAAAGGAAAAGCTCTCCTTGGACCGGCGCCCGGCAAGCCACCGGTTTTGGCTGTAGCAGAATGGTGCGCTACCGTCTCGTTTCTTTTTCTCCTTGTCTCGAGCACTCGTTTTCACGCGGCGAGGTGGGGAAATGGTTTAAGTACCGTGGCACTATAGCTGCAGCGTTGGTCAGCAGCTGCGCTATGTAGTCCAGCCCACGAAGGGGGAGAGCAGTAATTGCTTAAAGTGAGGTTCGACAAAGCTGACCTTATCGTGGATGCTGCGATTTCAGGCAGCTTAGCCTTGCTTCGTTTACGCAAGAATTCGATACGTCTGTAGGAAATTCTGTGGTAAGCGATGGCTTTGATGCTGCTGAATTTTGAAGCGACCCTATGTGTAATTAGCGGTATCAGTGTCTAGAGATCCCCTGTGACATCATTGTTCCGAGTAATGTATTAAGGGGGGCGCCGTTAAAAGGGTAGCAGCCCCGTGTTTCTTTCTGTGACAACACATTCGTATTAAAAAAAAAAGAAAAAAAAAAGCTGGGAAGCAGTGCGCGGGTGCTGTGGCGCAGCTTTTGACACGTCCCGCTCAGCTCGGATTCGTACGGGACGTCCCGGCCCGAGCCGAACGTCCCACGATCCTGGTGCTACACGCGAACACCGGGCGTCTGGTGCGACTGCCTCTGACGCAGTAAACGGTGCGTGGGCTCCCTTCCCCTCCTCTGACGCACACCGTCACGCACGGAAAGGAGGAGAGACAGCTCTCGTCGTTTCGGCAGTCGCACCCGCCCCCCCCCCCCCCCCTTTTTTTTTTGTTTTTTTGCTTTTTGCAGAGACAGTGAATGGGTGGGGAAGACGTCGGTGCGGCCGAAGGTGGAGCAGGTTCAACCCCAAGGCCGCAGACGCCCCTCGGCAGTATAGAATGGGAGATGGTGGTCCTCGGCCGCTTCTTTTTGTTACCCCTCTCCTCGCGCTTATATTTTTATTGTCTCCTCGGTTCCGTCTGGGTGTTGTTGTTTCTGCTGCGAATCCTTCTTCGGGCTGGCGCATCCGTGGCGGGGAGGCTTCCTGTCTGCACGCCCCCGTGCCTCTGCGCCCGATCGTTAAGGATTGATTGATTGACCCCTGGATTGATTGGTTAACAAAGAAAATGGCGATAGTAGCCAGAAAGGTATCATTACTGGTATACCTGAACCAGCCATAGTCATAGTGAAAATAACGTGTTAGAGGAAAGACTGCTGCGGCTCTATATAGAGCTCGGTCTGCGTCAGGCCAACACTTGACGAAGACAACTGATGAACTTGCCCCTGACGAAGAAGACAAGACCACTTGTCGGAACATTGACTCCAGCGACATTCCTTATTCGGACATTGTTGACCAGTCGTATAGAGTGAAATACACGTACAACAGGGAATATGATATCGCCGTTGTGCAAACATGATTTGTTGAAAATTTATTATGACTCGCTGATTTGTGGACCTGACCTCTATCTCAAAAGTATAGGCATAAAAAAAGCTGCTAAACTGCACAACAGCCAAGGTATTTGAATCTCAGAGCCACCGAAAGTCCAGGCAGCAGTTTTGGCACCAAGTATAGCCAAGCGTAGAAACTTTGCTCGTTCGCCTCTTAAATAGATCGAGTAGCGCGAACGGCAGCCCCAATGATCTGCTCCGTGGTGCTTCTCTTGACATCGTTGCACGAACCTCAGGACTGCAGCATGCAACAATCGAGAAAATGCGGCAGGTGAACGTGCTTCACCGTAGAAAGTGCGAAGTGTCCGGGCATGCATGCATTTGTCGAGTCGTCTCCGTACACATGCAGCTCCTCTTCCCAGCGTCGACGTCTCGTGGATGTTGTTCTTTGTCGGAGCAAGCGTACACCAGCTGTCGCACCGCGGCCACCGCTGGGATCCCAGCTCCTTTCTCACGGAGAGCGGCCCCCGTGACCTCGCGTCGGGGCCCCCTACATCCTCAGGCTTGCTCTTCTTCGCCGTCGCACGGCACCTTCACCTGCCAGCCAGCAATACCCTCCTTCGGGGGTTTCTCACTTCCTCTGTGCCACTCCCCCCCGCTCTCTCTTTCCCCGCCTCCCTCGGCGCTCTCCATCTCGTTGATCCGTGGCCCCTCAACTGGGTGCCGAGCGGTTTAAAGCTCCTTCGTATGTACGGCTTCAGCGCGACGGTGTCGTGCTGAAGCCGCGTGTTGGGGCAGCGATGTACGTACCCGTTCGCGTAGAAGCGCACAATGACGCAGATTTTACATTCGCCTGCTTTTGATACGCACGCCTCGGCCGCCCTGGTTTCGAGGAAGTATATGCTATATACGCCTGCCATCCTGGGAACCTGCCACGTTCACCGACGCCGACCAATCGCCGTTTCGTCCTGCCTTCGCCGCAGGTGTGTTTGGCGATTCGTTGCGAGCGGAATCAAACACTTGCCTTTGCTTCGAGTTGTCGACAAATTCGAATCTGCTCTCGTATAGATTTTAACGTGAATCTAACACGAAGAAGTAAGAAACGTAAAAAGGGAGACCAAGAGCTTCTCCGCGCGGTTGTGTGTTCTGTGCTTCACAATACGTTGATGCCAGATATATTCATGTCCTCTTAAAAGAAACGTCACGGTTTTTTTTTATATATTTGTTTTTTGTTTTTCTCCCAGAACGGCGGATATATCACCGCCGCAGAGTACACCGACATGCCTTGTTTTGATTTTCAAACTCCTGCGGCATATACGTCAACGCACACCTGCTAGTGTCGACCGGTTTTTAGTGAAGCTTATTTCCGCGTCGGTGTGTTCGTTTTGCTCTTTTTTTTACTTTAGCACAATAGTTTCATATTTGCACGTCCCAAAAAAGGAACCATCGCTTATACTTCTTATTAGCGCCGATCGAATGCGGGTATTTTTCCGCAGTAAATCGCTTTCAACGGATCCAGCTCTCCGTTCGGGAAATTGGTGGCAAAAGAATAAATAAAGTTTACAAAATAAAAAAAGCAGCGCGTACAAATCCGCGCTGCTTTCTGGCAATCCCGCAGCGTTTAGATCCGTATAGAAAGCCATTCAGTGAATGCTGCGCGTGCCGCCTTTCAAGTGCGCAGTTTGGCAGCCCCATAAATATATATTTTTTCAGTCGCTTGCCCACACAGCGAGACAAACCCGGAGGGGAAAAAAAAGGCGCTATTTTCTGCCCTCAATTCGAGGAGGGCCCCGCGAAACGTTTCCATTGTGTGCCCACGCCGACGAGCATTGTCTCCGCAGCGGCTCATGCGGGTCGCGCGTTTTTCTGGCAACCCACACCACCGACGCCACCGACAGACAGCACACAAACCCACGGCGTCCGCTGCAAGAAGCCGGAGGAGGAAGCAATATAACAGAGGCAACCGTCAAGACAAAATAAAACGAACAGAGCCAGAAGTGGCCGCGCGGTTCATCCGCGCCTTTCTAAAGAGGCGAAGAACGTGACGCTTCTGTCTCAGCCGGTCTTAGCTGCATGCTTCGGACACGCACGTCGGCTTGCTGTCCAGCTAAAGCCGCTCGCACCGTACATAAGAGGCCGCGCTTGTCTCGAGGGACAGCAATTATACGGCGGCAAGCAGCGGGAGCCAGCGCTTCGTATACCGTATGTGCTGCGCACGAGCACTATATAACCACGCCGCTGCTTGCAGCGTGCTGCACCCGGCGTATGTCATCGCTCGACGTAGTTTTCTTTAGCGTACGTATGCGTACTTACATGCGCACGTCTTCGTCCCGGCTCGAGCGGTACTGCAGGAGAGGGTCTTGCCCGTAATTGCGTTTGCTGCTTAGCCGAGGTGGGTGCGCACGGCGCAATCTGTCTTCGCAGTGCCTCTGCTCTGTGTAGGAATGTTTAGGCCTTGTGTCGAGAGGATGTAGTCGCGTCGTACGGTTAGTCGACCCGTCCGGTATACGCACCGAAGTGCATGGCGCTTCGGAGGGCCCTCAGACAGAGACCCACGCTGGACAAAGACTGCGACTGCCTGCATAGCCGAGGATGTAGTATACTGTATACAGAGCGCAGGGTCATGCGACCGTGACATCCGCAATTGACTGCGCGCTTCTGCGAGAGCGAGCGCACCACAACACGTGCGCTATACCCGAAATTCGTGCCTGTCCCGGTTTGCATTCTGGGCTGTGGCTTTTACGAGGAGACGTTCGCTAAGTCTCACTGCTTCTGTCAGTGCCCGTGCTATGCTAGAAGGATCGTGCCTGCCTCGGCCAACAGTGGGTCCTGTCAAGACGAACGAACTTGTCCACCGCGCGCGTCATCTCTGTGTAAAAGAAGCGTGTATGGGGGGCGCACGCTCCACGCCACACCGCCGCCACTGCTTTTCCCTGTCGTCCGCGCATGCGCGCAGCACGATGAGCGTACACGTTGGACCCGACACGAGCGTGAAGACCTGTCCGCGTCGTCGACGCCGTCGCTGTGTGCTGCAGCATCTTCCAGTCATTCACCCCCAATCAAGCCACGGCGCCCGCGGCGTCGCTTCACCCTACACGTATATACAACGGCACGCTGGTCCCGACCGCCACTGGAAGGAGGCAGGGAGGGTCCGTCCGGCGATTGGGCGGAACGTTCCCCTAATTGCTCTCTCTCCTCAGTTATCGCTCACGTGTCCCTCCTCTTCCTCTTGCCCTCGAAGCTTGCCGCCCTGTCCTCTTCCTCGTGGCTCCTTTGTTGTCTGCTCTCCTTCGTCGCCGCCGGCTCGGTCAGCCTCTTCTTCCTAGCCCGGTCTGCGACGGCACCGTCAAGACATTTGCGCATGCGCGCGTGGCTGCGAAAGAACGGATCGAGATTGTGCCGCCCCTTCGCCCCATATACTGAAGTTACTATAAGAGGGACCTCAGGTGCATGCAGCGATCATTCGGCTATACAATGTGAATGAAGGGTATACCGTAAATGGATTTGCATAATCTTCGTGGGTGTGACTTCGGGTATTCTTGTGGCTGCTATTTATATTACCGTTTATTTTTAGGAATTAATATACTTCTGAACGCGTGAAGGCTGTAACAAGCCGTCCCGCAAAAGAACGATCGTTGCAAAATGTTACGTTCGTAATGCAATCTTTTGTTGTGTATGATCGATTCGCAAAGCCGCAAACTCTTTCGAAGCCGAAAGTACGAAGTTTAGGCGAATATATATGTATATATGTACCACTTATCGTTCTCATGCTGACAGAACAGCCATACTTACAGCAGCCGTATGCGACAGTAGTGCCAGATTTTGCGCCAGTAATTTTTGTAGGAAAACCAATGCTTCGCCCATGATCTCATAGATGGCGTGCGCTACGGTTGGCGCGGGCGGGCAGGTACGCGCGGGTTGGGGTCTTTTTGAGCGGAGCAACTATATTATTCCTCGCTAGAACAATTCAGTGCATGCGCGAGCCAAAGATGGCCTCAGCTGTACCAAAAACAGCCAATACTCAATGTTGTCCGCGACTCATCATTGGCCGGTGGTTATAGTTACGTTTCCTTTCTCTCTTTCGCGATTGTCCAGTGCACTGGCACTACATGGTCGATCGCGAGCCGCGAACAGACCTGTGAAATGGGCCCCCGATTTACTGACGTTCGTTGTGGGGGCATACGCTGTTGCATGGCTTTAGCGAAGCAGTCTATTTGTAGTTGCCACGCTCGCCGATCGGTCTTCAAGCGCGCGATGTTCCATTCGCCGCGGAGCCGAGGGTGCTCGGTTCCTGTGCCCTCTGCAGAGGAGCAGATTCATGGTTCCTGTGCGCTCGACATTTCGCGTACGTTGTGTAATAAGCCTAATGAATAAGGGAAGAATAATTTACTGTTGTTGGAGAAAATTGGCATTACATACATCTCTACAGGGGGGAATACAAACCTTTGTTTCTTCTTTCGTACCTCTTGTTGTTCTTTTTATCTTTCGGGAGCGATGCTATGTTCGGGGACCTGACAAGTACGCGGCACGTGGCCCAGTGAAGTGAGCGGCAGCACGGAGCGTTCGCTTTGGGACAAGAATGCGTGCTACCCGCTGCCAGTGCTCATCATCATGCCAGTGTTGTGACGGCTAGCGCTCGCCGCGATGATCGAGTGAACTTTGTTCACGCGTGTTCATGCGCGTAGTTATTCAATGAACTTTGTTCATTCGCTTACTTATGCACACGCGTGACACTACACCGTGTTTATAAGTAAGGCAATGTTTGCTGCAGCTTATGCTGCCCATAAATCTACGAGCCTTACTTCGGGTATTGATCCAATACCTTATAACTATACGTATCGCTGACAATGGTTCTTGGGTAGTTCACGTCACTGATCTAACGCTATACCGCGCATACCGGGAACCGCCTTGCGTGACGATGTGTGGAGGATCACCTTTGTCGCAGCTTTCATTTCCTTTGTGGTATACATTCAGGGTCGCCCGGACGACAGGTATATCGTATACGAAGGCGGGCAAACATGATCTCGTGCCCCTCAGTGCACTTCTGGGCCGGCGGATGTTTTTAGACTCGCTAGCTAGCTGGCTCGGACGCGCGCGTTCTGCTCAGCCGAGTGTGTTCAGCGTATCCGGCGCTCTTGCAGTTGGTACACGGCTGTAGTGTGACGCAGAGCTGACGTTCAAAGCAGCGCGTCGGTTCTGCCGGTGCGTGCATTCGTGCGTATACATTCATGAGCGCGGCCTACCTCTCAAGGTAAGTATAGTTTAAAGTTGTGTCTGGCTGTTAACCTGACTGTTCTTTAGATCAGTGCTCCTTAATCTTCTAACCGTGAACGACCGTTAGGCCCACTCGAAAGTCATTATAGGGGAGGCCATTGACTATACGTTTCCTCCTAAGTTACATTACGCGAGGAACGTGCGTAAAGAAACATATATTGAAGCAGGAAGGTAACTTAAAAACACATTTTCGACTATACAATAGCTTCGTACTGAGCTTACTACTCGTAGTCTACAAAAGGCTCATACGTCGTGTTCACTTGAGGCCAGTCGGAGTCACATGCACGTGTAGGTCAAAATCCAACCATCTTGTTCTTTCTTTCTTTCTTTCTTTCTTTCTTTCTTTCTTTCTTTCTTTCTTTCTTTCTTTCTTTCTTTCTTTCTTTCTTTCTTTCTTTCTTTCTTTCTTTCTTTCTTTCTTTCGTTCTTGCTTGCTTGCTTGCTTGCTTGCTTGCTTTGTGACGGGTCAGTCTGAAGAACGCAGTTATGCGGAGACATTTACACACTAATGGCTTGCTCTTTCGATGGACGATGTATTAGTGCCGCCCCGTACCACCCTTGAACTGTCTTGGCGACTGCTAGGGGTGAGAGAATCCTAGTTTACGAAATCATGTTTTAAACCACGAGCAGTTTTACCAGGTTATGTTGCGTCGACGGCGTTTAAAAGTCTTCGTCTGAGCTTCAGTGTCACGGAACCCTGCCCTGGGACTCGGAGCTCTAGATTGGCGATATCCTATGGCCACTTTCGATAATATTTTTTTAAATTCTCTGTAACGTTGTTTCTTAGCTGCGGACGACCCTTACTAGCTACGCACAGAGTTTTCATTGATGTGCGACTGGCAGTGCTCAGAGCTCTGGACAACCTTCCTCAAAACTTCGGGCCCCTAAGTCCGTGACACGGGTCCCACTGGCGTTCATACTCGTATGATATGATGTAGCACGAAAAGTAATGTCTAGATCATACTAACTATAACAGAATTTCTGTATTCGTACCGCAACAAAGAAAATGTATTTTGATTGCTGCGAAATAAGTCAGGTATTTTGTATTGGGTTATTCAGGTATTGACTTGATTGAGCTATTTTGGTATGCGGTGAACACTCTTTTCGCACTATTCTGGCTTCCTTTGGACCTCCTTCGGATTCCCCTTGGATTGTAAAGTCTTATATTGGATTGGAGCGACTTACTACGGAATGTTTTGATTTGTGGATTCTTCTTCTGTAACCCGGCTTTCTCGATTGATTCAGGTATTCCATGCATAAAACAACAACAAATTCAGTCCACATTTGAGTCCATCAAAGAAAGTCCGTGTGCTTAAGTCAGGAAGGAGGGCTTTTCCACTAAGAGTTCACCAACTATCTATTTCCGTGTCGCGCGCTTTTGATGACCTTCGAAAGAACAATGATCCCGTTGTTAGCCTTCTTCCGTCTCCTCTAGCCGTTGCAGGTACGCAGACGAGGCCGACCATTTTGCGTGCTTGTATATGGCTCGGTGTGACCCTCGCATTGTTCGCCGTATTTGGCAGGAACGCCTTTGGCCCATCGATATATGCTCGAAAAGAAGGGTCGACAATGCCCAGAAGGCTATAATAAGGAAGAATAACTGCGTCGTTAGAGGTGTGGTGCAGACATTGATCTGGGAAGAAGAGAACAATGCCCGCTCCAGGAATGGACGGACGTGCGGCAGAAGCGAAGCGATTTGGCTCCTCGTTTTCAATTCTGATCGAACTCGGGGAAAATCGCTGGAATTACGCTTGAGGGAGGGCGGTGATGGGTGTTCGAAGTTCTTTCGATAGCCCCCCCCCCTCCCCCCTCCTCCACGCTTTCTTGGATCAGACATCGCGAAGCCTTTCGTGCATGGCATATCCGGTCCCGTAATATGACTGTGTCGACCATGTGATCTTTGCTTGTTCGGAGAAATAAAGAAAACCCGGTTCAGGCTGCAACCACTGGCTCCGAAGACGAGATGAACCGTTCCTGTTCGAACGAGATGGACGGACGCAGCGTTTTACTCCTGCCGTTTAGCATCGAACATGTAGGCATCGAAAGATGCATGTGGCTGGAAGGTATAATATATCAGGATGGGTGTAGTTGGGCTATCTATAACGAGCGTTAGCCTGTGTCCGGTTCCTGAGGACAGAACGAGCACACACGCACTAGAGTTACTGTACAAGGAAGGTATACAGTAACTTGCCCAAGACGTCTGCTAACGTTGCCGGGGAGGCCAGACAGGTGAGAGAGACCGAAGGAAAGACCAAAGGTACGATGCACTAACCCAAGAGACTCGCGCACTGAAGAAGAATTCGGAGTCAGCGTAGCTAGAGACAGACGCTTGCAATACAGTTCCCGAGTTGAACATTTTGTGTATATACTCGGATTACATTGACGTTGCCTGCCCGAAATTCGTCGCCGTCCGCGCAAGGCGCATAGCCTGTCCAGTATGAATTACGATTTGTTCCGGTGACAAGACGAATCGAGGTCCGCGTATACGGTAACATGGCAAGGTACCAGGGATCGACGACAAAAAATAAATGTCGCAGTTTCGCCCGAAAGGCGAAGCATCAATTGCGATAGCAAATTAGTAGAGAGCTATTCAGAGTAAGGATAGTAGTTTTATCGGCTGCATAAACTTGGACACATTCGCTTACTAAGTGAATTAACAAGCGTGGTGTCAGCGCGCACAAGCAAACATGAATAGTTCACACTCAATGACCGCAGACGACTGTCAAAACGCTGGCAGCAAGCGCAGCCGCCGCAGCGAGCGAAGGTTCGTGCGGTCTCTCGCTTCAACGGAAACTGAGCGGCGAATGCACAGCGCATACAAAGGTCAGAGCCGTGTGGAGATCGCTTTTAAGAGACGGTGCGGGCGACCGCCACAGCCGGGCAAAGTACAAACGCAGTTGTTGGCAGAGTAGAAGCTGCCCCCCCCTCCCTCCCGCTCTGCCTTCCCGCTTTCTTGCTTTCGCGTGGGAGATTGAGTGACCAGTCCCCCTTGCGCCCGGTTGCAAGATAAGCATTTGGTGCCGCAGCACAGCGTCGCCCCGCCTCCCTCCCTCCCATACCCCCACGGCCTTTCGCGCGATGAAGGTCGCGCTTGCTTTCCGCTGTGCGTTCGCTCTCTGTGATAGCGCGCGTCCCCCGCGCGCTTTCACTCGCGCATCGGCGTGCGGCGACGATTTTATCACCCTTGGACTTTATACGGAACCTCACGGCGACGCCGACGGCAGAAATCCGGTTGAAGTGTCGATATAATTGCTGTCGCAATAAAAAACTTGTACAGTTCGAGCAGGTAAGTGATAGAGAAACGTAGAAGCAAGACACCAAAATCCAGGAGGCCATGTTTAAATGAGAGCTGCCACTTAGGCGAGTTGGTATAGATACATGGTAGAAAACACACACACACAGAGAGAGAGAGAGAGACAGAGCGCATTGCCCGGGACTTGATAGACACGCACCAGCGCTAATATGTCCAACATCAAGATTGGCTGAACTTTTCTCTTACGAACAATTTTAGCGTAAGAGCTTTTTCGGGAGGATGTCTATGTTGAAGCCGTTTAGTGCCTGTATGAACGAAGACCAAACAGCTATTCGTGTAGCATATACACGAATGGCAAAACGAAGAACAGAACATCTGACCGTCGATGTTCCCTTCGTCCCGTCGCAGCACCGTTTGTTCACCAGCCCGCATTCGCAAAAAGGTCTGACGCTAGAATATTAATGCTCGTAAGAGAAAATTTGAGCCAATCCCGATGTTCGACATATACCATTAGCGAAAGGCGGCTGACCAATGTCAAAGAGGACTTATACGGAAGAAAAGCTTTACAAATTCGGCCCCGGGATTTTGGTCGTCGTGACCTCGAAAACGCGCATACCGTGTTCTCCTCTGCGAGTCTCCCTCTGGAGTGTCAGATTGCTGCTGCACGCCAGTCAAAACCCAAGCACGTGACAGGCCTTCGGTGAATTCTCCTATGTAGGCTATATGCACCGTTCGCTCCAATTTTTCGCGCCCGTATATCGGCCTCCGATGTCTCGCTATACGTCCGGAAGCAGCGGCGTATACATAAGGAGAAACACCATCGATCTCGACATGCTCGCAAACGGCCCTCGTTTTGCCGTCGGCATAAACGCACCGGGGCTCTGTTGTGAATGACCCGGTTCGTATATGCTAAACGACCGCGATCGAGTGCGTATAGGCGTCATGATAGGCATGTATCGTGTGTCGCTCGGGCGGGGTGCGCGCAAGGCACCTATACGCTTCCGAGACTTGCCGCAAGCTCCGCCGTGCGTCGGTCGGCACCGAAACGCAGCGTAGCGAAGAAGGGCGTTCAAGGACGGCCATTTTTTTTTTTTTAAGGGTCTCCGGCGGAACCCGTACGCGCCGCTGCGCTGTACGACGTAGGCGTGACTGCATTCCGCGCGAAAGGTTGCATCAGGGCTAAACTTTGCGACCTATCTCACTATAATAGCGTGCAGCAGGGGAGTATCCTCTGCCACAAGCTCCTCAGCGACACGCACGGTTTATCTGGAAGCCTGCGCAGCGTCGGAAAATGGTCGCGTATCGCTTCCTTTGCGTGCTGTAGGTTTTCCGGGGCTTTAAGTTTTGGGGGCACATGACAGGGCTTCTCGTGCCCTCAAGAGCGTCAGCCTTTCTCAAATGGCAACTGATGAAACTTCACCTGGAAGTCTTTGCTCCTGAAGTTTTTGCGCTGCATGCGCCACAGTTATAGCTTGAAAAACTTGCCACGGAGCATGCCACGATATAGCGCTGGCATTTGGGGTCCGTGAGCGCTACGACGTCTTCAGGCTTGATAGGGACAGAATTACCGAATAATTTTGTCCGTAAGTAAGTACATTTGAGATTGGCTGGCAGCGTTGGTTAATGATATTTTCGCTATCACGATTATCCGGCGCGTCTGTTCTTATACGAACCGCTGTGCATGGTTTACGAAGAGCTCCGTGAAAACGGGCCTCTAGATAGGTGTCTTCGGTTTCCCAAAGGGCGGTGGCAATGGCAGCACTTTTTTCCACCACACTTGGAGAAACCCTGAAACGAAACATAGTCAGGTATACGCCTTCACAGATACAGGTCGCAAAAGTCCAAAGAACGCAAATAAACGACGTTTACAAAAAAAAAAAAAAAAAAAATCAAGTTGCCAATTGCGTGGCGCAGTTTACACGAAGCGCGGCTGCAAAAATGGTCGTGCGTCAGGGTCGGTGGGTGATGCGCGTTTTGTACGCGGCATCATTCCTATTCCACAACTGCAGCACAGCGTTGTGGCATCCTTCTGGTTCGGTAAAAGCGTGCTTTCTTTCTTTCTCTCTCTCGCTCGCTTGTACGTCTTCGTCACTAGGCCTATCGCTTTCCCCGAGCGCAGAAAGCCTTGCGCGCGTAAACTTACACGGAGCGGGACATTCATTCGGGCACGCGCTGAAAGTAAGCGCAGAGGCGCCTGGTACATCGACGCCGGAGGCTGTTTCGACACGACGACGCGAAGCGCTGGTGTTTAGCAAGCGGTCGGCGACGGCAGAGCGAGAGAAATAAAAAAAAAATTAAATAAAGATGCAGAGGGGCAAGGCGAAAAGCTCGGCCTTGTGTGGCTTGCGTGTGTGTGCTGTGTTTATGCGGTGTGATATGCCTCGTGCATTTTGTAGCGGCGGAGAAGAAAGGGCGATGCGTAGCTGGCTCCGCGAGTGTTGAGGGTTGAGCAGGCCCATGGCGGCGAGTTGGCGGAGACGTGTGAAGCACGCGTGAAGACGTGAAGGCTCTGTGCAAGTAGAGAGAGATAAAAAAAAAGGAAATCAAAAGGAGAAGGAGAAGTAATGGAAAAAAAAAAGAAAGCGAAACTGAAAGGCGAATATACGCTTCGCGGCTTTGAAAAAAGTGACGTCGTTTCCTCTGGACGAGCCGAGACACGGTTTAATCCAGTCTTGGGAATCGCATTAGGAACGCAATGACGAAAGCCAAAGTTTCGAGGGGAAAAAATGTAGAAAGAAAGGCGTGCAGCACTTGCGATGTTTTCATCCATTCGCGCTGCGAAACTTTCGGCGCGAGTCAGCGAAAACACGTGTACGTATCTGTACGTCTGTGTGTGTACGAAATGCCTCAAGGTGGATGCTCACTATGGAAGGCGTCGCGTTAAGGCCTTAATGCGCATTGTATGCCTATAGTGCGTGACTGGAACGGGTGCATTCAAACTGCGTTTCGATACAACGCCGTTACATCAATACCTCGTATAATTGACACTGAATTCCCTCTCTCTCTCTCTCACACACACACCATAACATGTGCAACTTGTGCTCCATTATTTAACTGCACAGTTTGTGCTTCTTTGTTTGTTACTTTCGTGTTTACTGGAATTTTTGTTTATATATATATATATATATATATATATATATATATATATATATATATATAGCTAGTTCTGCCCCATAGGTGCTGCAAACACTTTATTCATTATCCTATGGTACTTTATTGTATGCAAGTTTCATCTTGCTTTAACTGCTGACCAAGCTTGCGTTTATCTCACTTTTATAATTTTGGTCCCAACCTAGCCGCGGGCAACTGGCGCGGCCAGTGCTTACGGGCTTTTCCTGTATGCAAGAATACAACATATTTAAATAAATTTAATTCAGTGATGATCATAATCTGACCTATAAACAGCAGTGCTGCGCATCACCGGTGCGTAACAAAGGCACAGTTCAGTCTAACGACGAAGTGCAGCGAAGTATAGACAGATGTACGGCGTCGTGTGCAATATCAGGTAATGAATCCGTGCCGTATATACCCGTTCCCTCAGGCATGCACGCTCGGCACCTATCCAGTCGTATGCGCACCGGCGCACTCACGCTATAGCAGAGAGTCCTTGCCACATGTGTCCTCGTTCCTTCTCCCCGTTCGTTTATTTCACTTTCCTTCCTTCCACGTGACGGCTGTTTATTTTTCTATGTATATATACATATTTCTTTTTCGCTTGCTTTCTTATCGCTCGTCGCTGGCATAACTCATTACGCGGATGCTGGTAATTGTGTCACGCGGAAAACGCCGCCGCCGTTGCCGACTCATCTTCCCTGGCAATCGGTGCGAATACACGAATGGCGCGGCGCATCTGATCGGACAAACGGGAGAGAAAAACACTCGCCCTCGGGTTCTGTCTGAAGATACAGCCTTTCTTTCTTTCTTTCTTTCTTTCTTTCTTTCTTTCTTTCTTTCTTTCTTTCTTTCTTTCTTTCTTTCTTTCTTTCTTTCTTTCTTTCTTTCTTTCTTTCTTTCTAACCTTCCAGTTCCCCCGTCGTTCTCATCGCTTAATTAAGTCGTCGCTTCTGCTTTTCTCTTACGTAAACGTACGCCATCTTTGCCAGGCCGATTCTCCAGTTCGTTACGGCGGGCGATCTCATTGCCATTGCAGCGAGTGTGCATGCGGAGATCGAAATCACATGCAGGAATGCAGCGGAGAAGCGGGACGTTTCCCGAAGCGTTTTTAGCGTTTCCGAAGGAGGCTGTCTGTAGAAGCATTGCCGATGTTTGGCTTCAGTTGCTGATGTTTTTTTTTTTTTTTTTTTTTTTTTTTTGAGGTTGTTATCCTTGTTTTCCATTTGTGGTGTGTTGAATGATGGATGAGGCTTGTGCATGCATCTGGGGAATCGGCACGCGGTAGTGGTCGTCCTTCGCAGCCTGTAGCTGTTTTTCTTTTTTTTTTTTTTTTTCGCTTCGACGTGCGCGCATGTTTTCCTCCGACCTTATATACCACCCGACTGAAGACGGTGGTCTACTGGCACTCGACGTTCTTGAATAAACCAGTCCATTAGGCACCAGGAAGCTTGGCGCGCGGTCGCAATTTACTTGCGCGACTAATTGACGGCGGGCGAGTCTGCGTCGGGACGTGTAATAGTGGATGTTGATCAGCTAAACTAAACAAAATGGAAGAGTATACGCGCAGAGTTGGGAGTTGAGCTTGTTGGTTCGTTGGTCGATGGAAAATAGCGCAGCAGTGAGGTGCGGATTGAGGATACGAAGAAGGCGCGCGCGCACGCACACACGCATGCGCATTCACTTGAAGCGGTGTGCTTTCAGGCAATGGTTTCTTTTTTTTTTTTTAATATGGTTCTATAAGAAGTGCGCTTGGAAGAAAGGAGGTTTAACACCTGTTTAGTTGGAGGTACTTTAAGTAACCAAATAAGAGAACTCATATTATTAGCCTAAGTTGTTATAATAAATAATCTAGCCTTTTTGTGATGTGTGCTTGTATGCGGGAGTTGTAGGAAGGAGGCGATGCCACCAGCACTGGCGACGAAGTTGCATTGTCATCGATGTTCCTCACGTGCCAACACGGGTGTGTTCTCCGGCATTAAGTATTACCTGCCTTTTGTACGACTTTGCCAAAAGATTAGTTACGCGGTATATCGTGTGTGCCTGGTCGTTCCTGAGCCTTGCCTCGCGTTGAACGCCTCAGAGACGCGCCTATACGCGTAGTGTGCGCGCTGACGGACGCGCCACTGGTGGCGGCCTTGCTAAGTGCACTCGGGAAAGGAGGCAGCCGTCCACCGTCGTTACTCGTTCCTCTCTCTACGATGCTGAGCCGTGCTCCCTATAAAGGCTGCAGAAACATGCACCTTTTTTCTTTTCCTCAATCTCTACTACTACTACTACTGCTACTACTACGATTCACGTTTGCGGAGCGAAAAAAGCAACACCTGTCGCACGTCTGTAGTAACCAAAACATTAAGGCATGTCGAAGAACAATCGTTATGCGGTGGGGTGGTTTAATACCTGCAAGAACTTGCCGGCGAAATGGTTGTAATCATTACCCTTCAGTATGCAAGAGCGGGAGCACCTGCAGTAATGGATCGCGGCCCATTGCTGTCCATGTGGTCGAAATTATTTGGCGACTTAGTTGAAGAGTGTACACATTTCCATTAACAAATTCGTGAGGACTCTTATTTAAGCGACTTTGACGACTATTATTCGGTGATGTTATGCCTGTTGATCGGTAGTAAGATCACCACAATGCGTACCGGCATCGTGCCGTGCGGAGTCGTTTGAAATATAAATCTGCACCAGCGACGTGGGCCTATTATTGATGCACAGAAACAGTATGGATGTAAGGGTAGAAAAAAAAAAAGAAACGATTCAGGCATCGCATTAGTCAACAAAACGAAGCGGCAACTTAACATGAGCTCCGCACTTCGTATAACTCGGCTTCGTTGTGGGCTCGACTTCGTTGTGGGCTCGGCTTCATTGTGGGCTCGGCTTCGTTGTGGGCTCGTCTGAGGGACGCACCCGGCACCGTATGCGAACTGGTTTCTCACATAGGCCCGCGCCTTTCCTGCAGCTATCACCGCTGAAGTAGCGGTCTGGCGCCCGAACAAAGGGAAAATCGCAGCCGCGTACTTCAGCCATTCTTGCTGCAAAGTGTTGTCGTCTGCTAGCTACTGCATCCCAAGCGTATACTTTCGAAAGTGCCTGCTAAGGTGTCAACAGTGGTGCCTCTACAGGCGGCGCACTGCGCGTATTGTGCTACATTTTCTTCTCCCGTCCTTCTCTGCTCGGTTTCCTTCTTACCCTTCCTTTAATATCTGCAAAGCCCATCTGAAGTGGCAGATAGAGAGAGAGAAGGGAAGACAGGGAGGGTGAATAGTCTTTGTCCAGTTTGCTACCCTATACACGTGGAGAAGGGGGATGGGACAGTGAAATAGGGAGAGAGAGAGATAAAAACAAGAATTCAGATTATGCACGTGTATACAAGACGCAACGTGTCTCACAGCCGGACACTCAAGTGTGTCACCTTCAGGTATATTGCAGAAGAGCTTGTATGGCTTTGTAAGCTGATGCGCTGTGAGGGCAGGCTCCTAGGATTTGAAGTATAGCGAGCTCTTCGTGGAATATACGAGCTGATTTCTTAATTCACTTTCCAATAAATTCTGACAGAACGATATTTCGTATAGCCATAGAGCACAAGCTCAATTTTATTTTGAAATTTTACCGGTAGACAATTCTGTATAACCTTGGCATATTCCGTTGCAGGGTTGTCATCTCTGAAGGGAGTTAACTACCCAAACAAAACGTTGCGTGGCTGTCTTGCTGTTGGGGAGCCATGCGGAAAACGGTTCCTGAGAGAGAGCGTGGGTGCTTTCCGCTATTTCTGCTTTCTTTATTCTTCCACATACTCGACGCTACTTCTCCTTGATAAAGAATAATGAATAGAACAATGTTTACCGTTTTACGTCATGCTGTTGGGCAATTACGACCCGACTATATCTACGAATCTCCAAGCCGTGGACGTGTGTCTTCAATGCTGGCTTTGTAAGGCCATCGTTTGAATGATGATTTGCGGCGTTTTCGGTAGCGCTAAAGAACGCCAGCGAGCGCCGCCATTAATCAGCAGAGAAGCCATTGTTCGTGACGTCTGGTAGTGGTATAGTTGCGTAAATCTTAGCGGCGGGTTTAGCCTGCATGCCAAGCTGGTTCAGCTACTGTTTCGTCGGAGAGTTTCGCCTTAGTTATGCGCATCGCCAAGGCTGATTGCGCAAGTAAGGCTTACAAAGGCCGTAAACAAACGTCGTGCGCGTAGAAACGTCGACTGACGTCGCCAGTCCACGTCATTTAACCTGTTAACGGCGTTCGCGGAGCAACTCGGTGGACCAGGACTGAATCACGGGGTATAAGGAAACGTGAGAAGGAGAAAGCTTATCGCTCGTTAGATGTACACAGAATAAGGTCAACCTGGCGTGCCAAGAAAAGATACTTCTCTTTGCGCCGCCAGTGAAAGTATACAGCGCGCTATGCTTTGGTTAGTGTAGTCGGTCCCTTCAACAGAAAGGGGAGACTTCCTTTTCTTCTCTCTCTTTTTTTTAATTCTTCCCATGTTTAGGTTAAACAGGCGACGCAGTCGCGTTGTTTAGATTGCAACGAACTAAACGTGGCCTGATTATTATTGTTATTTGGTTTGCACACGTAAAAAATATATATATCACAGAGAAGAGGGAGCGAGGCAGCTACCAACTGGTGGGGACATACGTGCTAAGCCTCCGCCCTACCCTCGTGCGTGAGAAACAAGCGGGACGCTCCTTATCAGTCGACGTTTGCGTCCCCGTCCGCTTTGCTTTGCCCCTGTGGAAGGAAGCCACTGGGGGCCTGGGTGACAGAAAAAAAAAATAATAAAAGAGAAGAATTTAAGTCTTCTCTATTTAACCTCACGTGGGAAAACACGTGCCGCGCGTGCAGTCTCAATCCGCCTGACGCTGTCTTTAGCATGCATGGTCGTACGCACGCGTGTGTTATTTGAAAAACGCAGAACAAACAAACGTTGAAAAAAAAAAAGAACAACAACAACGGCAACAACAAAGCTACGTGGGATGAAATCGCAGATCCAACTTGTTCTCTTCTGTGTCACCTTTTTCCCAGATGCTGCAGCCGCAATTGGAGAGCCAGCTCTTGTTTTCTTTTTCTGGCTTCTCTTCCTCTGTCCTTAATGTCCTTTGGAGTAGTTTTTTTTTTCTTTTTTTTTTGGTATACGTTTTGCCTCAAGGCATCAGAGGTGAGAAATTAAGTCATTGAAAAGCGCGCAGCTGTGGGCATCGTGCAGGAGTTGCAACATCGTCTCAGCGAACTTATTATCTGTCACCTATAACGGCTGTATAACAGGCCACTCTTGCATCACAAGCATAATCACGTGCTTCCCAGGATACGTGTAAAGAGAATATTCTTTATAACCTCGAGATCCGGGCACACAGGACAAGTTCCTTGACCATACGTTGTAGAAATGTTTCAGAAAGTTACCAGCGTTTTGTGTAATCGATACTATATAGTATCCGATATTAACTTTATACCCTGCTCTCACAATACAGTTGAGCCATCCTAGGAATGTTCAGGTTTTACTCACATAATTTTATGGGACGCGAGCCGCCGGGCTTACAAAAGAACGCATAAAAATGAAATTATGTGGTTTTACGTGTCAAAACCACGATATGATTATGAGGCACGCCGTAGTGCTTCGGAAAAGTTGGACCACCTAGGGTTCTTTAAAGTGCACCTAAATCAAAGTACACGGGTATTTTCGCATTTCGCCCCCATCGAAATGCGGCCGCCGTGGCAGGGATTCGATTCCGCGACCTCGTGCTTAGCAGCCCAACACCATAGCCACTATAGGCAACCACGCTGGGTAAAAGTACGCATAAAGAGTACAAATGAATGCAAGTATAGATCGTGAGTTCTGGGTGTGCGATGACATTTCGGTGCGCTAATTCTAAAATTCCCCGCAGATGCCTCAATCACAGTCTGGGTTCTCGGGAAGCGATGCGTTTGTCGTGTAGGTCATCGGCAGTTTGCCCCTTTTCTTGGACCTATCCTATAAAGTGACTGTGGTATAGCTAGGTCCTGCATGCACACTGTGGTATAGAAGTTACCTAAAAAAGGATAAAGTGACTTTATCCTTCAGCGACACTTTATCCATGTTTATGTAACTTCTACACCACAGTGTGCCACTCCATCTGTATAGGCCCCCTTCTTGGTAATGGATTTATATAAAGTGACGTCATTCACCGTATACGCCAGGGAAACGTTACATGGCTTCATCAGGGGCAGCCGGATATGTGTTTATCCATGTTTATGTAACTTCTACACCACAGTGTGCCACTCCATCTGTATAGGCCCCCTTCTTGGTAATGGATTTATACAGAGTGACGTCATTCACCGTATACGCCAGGGAAACGTTACATGGCTTCATCAGGGGCAGCCGGATATGTGTTCTTCACATTGACTTTATTTCTTCCCTCGTGGCTGCAAATGATGCCAGGCCACTCAGCCGACCCATTCCCGGAAAAGAGAGAGAGAGGGAAAGAGAGAGACTCGAGGCTTCAAACGACGATTGCGCTGTGCAACCAACTTAAGCCGAGCGCGCACGAGAGCTGTTATGTAGCTATGCTATTTGCTTAACTTACATTTTCTATTTCTTTAATTTGAACTCAGGCAGTAATACAAGGCCATCACAGGTAGACGTAAAAGTTA
The DNA here is from genome assembly GCF_013339745.2 of Dermacentor silvarum. Taxonomy (NCBI): domain Eukaryota; kingdom Metazoa; phylum Arthropoda; class Arachnida; order Ixodida; family Ixodidae; genus Dermacentor; species Dermacentor silvarum. The sequence continues at coordinate 96,895,561 of NC_051157.2, forward strand.
TGACATGACCACACTTACAACAGCCCGTTTGTAGTCACAAAGAATCAATTTTTACGATTTTGTGTTTCCTCTCCCAACGCAATTGAGAACTGAGTGATACTATAGAAAAAAATAGCTAGAGTACCACATACAGCTTATGCTCGTCATACTGCGGAGGTATGTAGGATAGCTGGAATCCATGCTAGAATGTTTGCGAGGTTCCCGTTACGGTCCCCGTCTTTGTTTGACTAAGGCTTAAATTTGGGTATTAAAAATCGCGAATAGCACACGCTTTGGTTTTTCATTAGCTCTTGCATTGTTCAGTTATAGCGGGCCTATATATAGATGTCGGGCTGCTATGTACATCTATGGATATGGCTGTATGTCCACCGTATATGTGTGCACTGTGCTCTATTTTGTTGTCACGGCAATCGCAGACGATCGGCTTTTCACACTGCGAACGACGGAAGCTATATACTTCGGAACCTCGCACGTTTCCGTGTTGGCCTTAGTGCACGTGAAAGTGCCATTGAGACTCGTGTCATCTCTCTATCTCTCTATCTTTCTTTCACTTCCCCATCCCCACCCCCCCTCGCCACGTGTAGGGTAGCAAACTGGACACATTCTCGTTACCCTCCCTTCATTCCTCTCTCTCTCTCTCTCTCTCTCCGTGTTCCGACCTGCACCTTGTTCAATGTATTTACTCCGCAGCCGTTCGCTCCCATTCCTCGACACATCACGGCACCTTGGTGAGAGGCGCTCCACTATACAGTATACCGATGATTATCTCGACGTCTGCCGGGTGCGCCGAGTGCGTACTGTTTCACGTGCCTGCTGCATCAGTTGGGGCGTGTATTTGGACAACGACTACGTGTATGTGAGCACAGGGCAAACCAGCGAGCCTCCGCTTCGCGCAGGGGCACGTCCTCGCAAATAACCTCTGTGCGCGAACTGACAGCGAAACACTACACTCGTGTATACGCTGTGCACGCGCATCAGTAAGTTCGCAGGAGCGAACTGTAACTGCACGACAACCGTGTCCAAGATATATAGCGCCGTCCGAGACGAAAATGAGACGCCTGCGGGACGGACCGTACTATTTGTGCGCAATGTCACACCGTTGTATAGTAACTTCGCGTATAGTAAAAACTCCATTCAACATTCGGTCCTGTAGTACCGGAACGGTCCGTTCGCAGCCCGGGCATGTGTGCTTCCGTGTCATTAGCCAGGGAAGTAATACATGAATTACTTTTTTTACCTTAATTACTTAAAATGTGTCTTTACCTCTGACTCTCGCCTCGCTGACACATACATAAAGATATTGCGGAGACCTTGGTGATCATACGAAAACCTCTAAGGAGTCCCAGTAAGTAGACACAACACACACACACACACACACACACACACACACACACACACACACACACACACACGCACACGCACACACACACACACACACACACACACACACACACACACACGCGCGCGCGCGCGCGCGAAGGCTGTTGGCGTTTGCCATTGGTTATCCAGTCATTGGTTATCCATTCCGATCCCTTCAATTTTCCCAATGCGAATTTACAAAATTAATCTACATGCCGGCTGATCGCTATGTTGCCTTTAGAAACGAATTCGCTGATGGTGCTACTGTAGCGCCCTTGTTGGTAATACTTGGTTGGCTAAAGCGGGAACGTTGCAGTGACTACGCTTATAATGAAGCTCTCAATATAGCAAATACGCAGCCCGGTCCAGGCTGGTTTACGTTAACGGAATTCCACTGTACACACGAGGAAGTCTCCGCTGCTGTGGGCGCTTCGTCGATCAAATCTCGCAAGGGTCAGTGGGCGGGGAGGGCTATAGGACCTGTCTTTATTCGTTCGTAGAACAGGTCATCTTCTCTTCTAGCCATTCCTCCGAGCTCTCGACGTGTCTGGTGCCAACAATGCGAAGCGCGGCTTCATTTCCCCCCATCCCCCTCCCCATGAGTCAGGCTGGCGCATGCCTCCTATAGATCCGCGTAGGCGTGTATAGACGGAAAAAACATGGTAGGCGCGAGGCGCTCCGTCGCTGAAAGTTGAGCGTAATGAGTGCGAGTAGTAAAAAAGATGAAACAAGAAGAGGGTGGAGAAGACGAGAGTGAGCGATTCAAACGGATGACCTTGGGGCTGGCTTCGCGGAAGTTGAACTGACCATCTTGCCTCGCTTTATGTACGCTCAAGGGGCCACGCGCTGTGCGTTTACGGTCGTTGTTCCTTTTGTGCGAGCGCCGAGGGTTACGTGCCTTAACCAGACCCGTAACGACCCCTTCTGCCCGTGTGTTTGGATGTCCCGTTGGGCGGGGTCTTATAGCCTTGATAACCACGGCGGGACGAGACGTGATTCCAGACACTTATTCTCTCGAAAGCTTGTCTAATCCGGAAGTAACAAAACAAAGGTCTCTTGTTTATCTGTTTTTCGCGAGGCTCTCGCGAAATTATCCTACCGGTCAATAGAAAACCTGTGGCCATTTATCTATAAGTTTGCAGACTATATAGGCCTATATCGGCAGTTTTTGTCGGTTATGTATAGTTTGTCGACTGCCACTAGACAGATCCCTAAGTAAACTTATGGCTCTGGGCAATCATCCACATGTCACTTGGGGCGACGTATACTTGAACCGTGGGTACTTAATGGCGTTGAAAGGACAGCTTTCAGTGCAGTTATAGATACTTGTATTTTACGAGGAAGGCGCGTGGAACACTGAGTTACTGAAAACATGAAAAAAGAAAAAAAAACGCTTTGTTTCATTTTTCCATGCGTAAGAGGCAACAGTGATGTCACGCGTACCAGAAGCTGGCCGGGAATTAATTGCTAATTGCGCGTCAGATACAGCTTTCACGCCGTGCTGCAGCTTTGGTCAGTCCAGCTTTTCATGTAACGTTGTTTCTTGTTTAGAATAGCCGGGCAGTTCTCGCTGAACTGTTGTTCTCTTAACTATCCTTCGGAGAGTTCACTTTGTGCTTCCCTTGTCTCTGCGTTCGATCCATAGCAGCATCGTCCCAAAGGATCCGATGAGCATACTAATATCAGCGCCGGGAACGTCGTTCCGTGGTGCTGGCTCAATGTCATGACCCTGTAAGAGGGAGAGCACGCTTTCGACTACTGTATGTCAACACGTTGCTCCGCGGGGCGGTCATCTGCCCGTCAAAAGTGCTCCCTGCAGAGTAGCAGAAATGGCATCTCTTTCCTCAATGCAACCTCTCTCTCTGTCCTGTCTGAGCTGTTCGCCACGGAGGCCTTGACCGTACTTCAGCTCTACTGCAGAGCGGACTGCCTGATGTTGGTTGGTTGGTTTCCCTGTACTGATGGCGCATGATGCAGTGGCGCCAATTCTTTATCTCACTGATCTGTAGGCCCAGGTCGTTCGTGCTAGCGGGAACTGGCTGGTCGAAGATGAAAAAGGTCGCATCACTTCCTCAGTCCACCGTTGCGTCTCTCATGACCGCTAAAATTAAGACGCGTATTTTGTAAATATGCCTATAGCAGCGCATGGTTACTGGCGACTCGGCCGTTATTTCAAACACGCAATCGTCTGATATAGGTGGATATAATCTTCGTTGCGTTCAAGTACCAGGAAAGGTAGGGAGGAGCGGCGTGTGTAACAAATACTTTCCCGCGCGTGCCAGTACAGGCACGCCCTTCTCGCGTTGCCTTAGTTAATTCCACAGTTCTTCACGTACTGCTGCAAGGATGAGGCGCATGTGGGAGGCGCAGTAGCGGAGTTGTACAAAGTATACTCCCGGCGTGAAGCCGAATCGGGGTGAAACGGCAGCATGCACGCCGGTGCTGTTCCTCCCGACTCAGCGTGTAAGTGCATATGCATATATGGCGTGCTCGAGGAGGAGGTGCTGTTTTCCCATGGGTCCAGCTGCCTTTGTCGTTCGGTACAGGCTCCGCCGCCGCCGCAGCAGCAACAGACCGTGACAGCAGCCATGCAGTGCTGCTGGGGTCGGCCGTTGTCTTTTGCTCCCGTCTCTCTCCTGGGAGGAACCACGTTTCCTGTCCTTCAAACGGCGCGCGTGCGTTGCCCTCCCCTCCCACCACCGCAAGCAGCGGCGCGGCTTGACGCGATCGACACGACCACGCGCGTCCGCGCGCGCAGCCAAGCTTGCGGCACTTCCTTTCCACCCGCGTTCATTGTACGGGGCCCGTGTTAGTCCACGAGACCGACGGAGCGCGTGCCGCGAAACGGCGGCAGCGCGAAGGCACGTGCGTATATAACCTGACACTGCGGTTGTGGCCGTCGTAACGTGCGCATCATATGACGTAATCCAGCCTTTAAAGCCTATATAATGACTTGCAAATTGGGGTTTACGATGACCGCGGCGTCGGAAAGCACGCCTCGCAAAGCAAGCAGGTATCATATAACGCTCTCCAAAGCCTTTGTACGTCGAACACGCTATGTGTGCACTCGAGACGGGGATTATGCCAAGCAGGAGTCGTACTTGCGAAAGATGACGGTTGCGTTGCCGCGGAGTCTGCATAAAGTGGCTTGGTGCCGTGTCTCTGGTTCAGATATGTCTTTGGCTCAGGTCACCCAGCATGACCTGACATACGGAGCACTTTGGCGGCCGCAGAAATGATCACGGAGACTCTCCTACTTACTTGGTGCAGCTTTCAGGATTTCTGGGTGAAGTTTTTGTCAGAGTGAACCTTTTCACCAAAAATCTCAGCGGGCGCCGCCGCGACCGAAACTATATCTGTGGCAAGCGTCTGCTGTTTATGCTGTGGCAAGCATCTGCCATTGATATGTGTGTATACTATATTTTATGATATGCTACCTTACCGTTGAGCAATGTATGGGTGACAGGGCCTTCCTCAGGCAGACTATGTTCTGCCTTTACCCTTGCCATCCAAGACCTTCACTGTGTCTGAACCAATGCTGAACAACAAATGCTAAAATAAGCTACAGGGAGGATGGCGCACGTGGCTTCCACACGCGCGGTTGCCACAAACCAATGACCAAGTTGCGTTCCACAACTCATATCGAGCCACGTTATCGCGCGTATCGTATATACGTTATCAGCATATCAAACTCGATAATAATGTGCTATACCGAAGCTACTCTGACCCAATATATGGCTGACATAGCAGAGCTCCGCTGCGGGTACCAAATCGATAGGACTTTGCCACAATATATTTGACACTGTGGTCAACAGCATACACCTGGGACTAGAAACCCGGAGCCCACTCCTTGGAGGCTGCCGCCGCAGCTGGCGTCGGCAGCCGGTCACCGGACTCCGCGAGCCGTGACGAGGCCTTCGTCGCTGGAGTTCGGCGTCGCGCCAACGGACTCGCGTGGAGCCGCTCGACCGCTTCTATAGGGCCGAGGCTCACGGTGGGGGTTCCTGTTTGCCGATGGTTATAGGCGGAGACCTCCGGCTGTGGGGGGGCTCCCCTCGCCGGCGTTGTTACGCCGGTGCGTGTCGCACTCGGTTCACAGTGGCGCGGTGTCTCGGCCGAGTGGCGACACGCCGTCCTACACCCCACCGTGGGTCTCAAGGTGGGGCTGTTGAACTCAGTATGTAGTGTAGGACCTTCCAAGAGGCGACCTCTGTCTCCGCCAGGTTCAAATCAATGCGTTCACTGTGTATATTGAGAGAGAGAGAGAGAGAGAGAACGCCGACGTATTGGTAGTGCCTAGTATTGCTGCTGAGCACGAGGTCGCGGCTCGGCTCGGTCGAATTCCGATGTGGGCGGAATTTAGAAACACTCGTGTACTTACGCCCGCGTATGTTAAGGAACCTTGGTAGTAGAAGTGCATCTGGAGCCTCTCGTCTTTTTTATGGTGTCCAGTGGGCTAGGTCAGGAGGCATGAGTCTACAGGTCGCGGATTGGGGCGTCAGTTCCTTTGGGACTAATAAATGTTATTTCTCTCTCTCTCTCTCTCTCATAGCCCGCCTGTGGCTTCAAGATGGCAAACTCCATAATTTGACTTGATTTGGATTTATTTCTCGTAGTTGTCTATAATCGCTCGTGGTTCCTCTCGTTCATCCCTACCCCTCCGACTAAACACCATATTTTGATAGCTCCTGTTTGACCTCTTCCTTTTCCCGAACCTAACTGACGTGCTTCCGTATTCACTGTGTGCCAAGTTTAGTTCCTTTTCTCTCGCCCTCCTCTTCCTCCTGATCTTAATTCGAACGTGCGAACGACATTTACGAATCGACGTGCGCACTATACAATCAACATAATGTACGAAGTTGTATCTTACGATCACTCCCTGTTGCATATGTTGGACAGAGTGTGTACCCCGGTGTGGATTGCTCTACTGATACCGTTAGAAACCATTACACTGGGAAACAACGACGAGAAGGCTTAATGAGACGAGGATTACCATAGATACAGAGGAACGCGAGGCCAACGGAACGGGCAGAAAGAGGGAGAGAGAGAGAAAGAGAGAGACGTGCCAGGGTTCCTGACAACCTCGCCGCATTCGGACGTTCGTTGCCCGGTATTCGAATTTGGAACTGTGCCGCTTACCAGGTATACACAACACGTGTATACGTACGTGTTTGGCGCCCGTTTTCTCGCGTTTAATTCGACTCCTTCGTTACCTCCGCCGTGGCGTATACATGTATATGCAAACATTTCTTGCTGCGCCTGCTCTATAGATTGTGTTGACATTCGGGCAGCTGCAATGCGCGTGGACCGCAGAACGAGGCGGCCTCAGCTCTGGAGTGTGAGCCTCTTTTCGTGTCCTTGGCCGGGTGGCGTTACAGAGAGAGAGAGAGAGAGAGATCTCGGTTTCGCGACTTCCACTGTGCCGTCGCAGTCTCGTCTTGCGCGAGCACCACGTTCTGTCACGTGGTATATACGGACCCTCCGCACTCCGCTTTCGCACTCTCCCTGCGCACCTCGTGAGGGTCTTTAGACATGGATGAGCCACACTGGGAACGCTGTAAACGCGGGCGCGTATCTCGCTTCTTTGCATTGGCAACCGTTGTGGGATGCGAGTTCTCGTATCACGGCGGCTTCGTACTGAGATAGGCGGATCGGCAGAGATAGGCGGATCGAGACTATAGACAACCCGTCTATAATGTAAGCAATCGAGTTTTCTATAGTCGGTTTGTCTTGGAACAGTCAGACCCAACTGCGTTGTCAAATTAAGAGGGTCTGAGCTGTACCGTATAAGCGGATGAGCACCTGACCTTACGTGAAATCTTTCAGTCCGAGCACAAGGAGGGCATAAAGTATTAATTGAACAGCGCTTACTTCTGTCGGTGAGAGCGGCCGGTTCCCTCGTGGCCTATACCTCTTTTGTACACGCGGCCTCACGAAAGGGCATTGGGAGCTTAATTGCTCCGCTTTTATGCCAACGCTTAATTGCGTCCCGCAATTTGAGGCACTTTCCGGCATTTCTGGTCTGCTCGTGCGTGGGTCGAAATGTACGAGACCTCAATTCCAACCGCAACTTGTTGGCGCTGTAATTGGAACATTCACCTAAGGGCAGTCGCCGGAGGCAGCTCACAACTGGCCTTCGAAGAAATATGCGGCCGACAATAACAGGGTGCATTTGGCTTTGCTTTCCCGAAGTGGCATCGAAGCAGCGGCCAGCCTTGTCACTGTTGTGTTCTGTTCTTTCTTTTTTTCGTATGCATCATGAAAGTTCGTTATAGTCGGGTTCGGACATTCATGTCGAACTTCTTCATGTATCGTACCGTTATTACAGCGCTATGAGCTGATTTGACAGGATGTATTGTACTGTTGAACCGAGACAGCGTTTGTTGCATGGAACCATACACAGAGGGACCTCCTTCGTCTGCGGTCACCGGCACGCGAGTTACCTAGTCCAGCCACCGTACTCTTCCACTCGCGGTAAACTTCCCTCTCGCACAATCTCGACTCTGCGTGCCGCATTTCGCTCGTTTTCAGGCCCGAAACTGAGCCAAAATCGTGCGGGTCGCACCTTGGCTTCTTAACCGCTGCGGGGAGGGCAGACGTAAATGCTCGTGGGGTCGTGAGGCCAAGATAAAAAAGAAGAAAAAGAGAAAAAAAAATGTTTCCATCAGGGCTTGACGTGGCAGCCCCGAAAAGAGCACGGATGGTGCGAAAACAGCGAGATCATGTATATGATGTACCTCGTTTCAGTAACAATTCTGTGCAGCAAAAACGAATGCGACGCACGGTCCGAGTCGTTCTGATCGCTGAGAGCGGACAAGTTCAACCACTGCGAATCATCTCGTGACAATCGCGCGGCCATTATTATAATTGCGCCTCGCTCTGTCTGAGACGCTGGTCAAGAGTGATATTACTTATAATGAACCCGAGACTAAAGCATAAGCCGAAGAGAATGCGAGGTTGCTGTTCAAGAACCCCGCTGTCTTCATCACTGCCTTCGTAAACCGCTCAGTCATTCGCACGCCTGCAGGTCGCCCCTTTAGTATACTCACTGCCACTGTACATAACTAGCGCGTAATCGAGTCCCCAGTGGGTAACGAAAGAAGCGCGCTGTAGTCTAGAGAATGCGCATCATCACAGCAGCTCGTCTCAAGGGTTATGAAGATCGCGAAGTAATACAGCTCTCGCTGGTCTTCGGAGTACTATGCATGCACGTCCGAGAACACAACTACATCGGCGAAGTGCACGGTCCGGTTTCTGGAGCGAGCCGTCGACGCGGACAGCGAGTGCACGCGTTGCGTTGTTGTGTATAGCGGGCAAACCCGGCTCTCCGTGCGGACGTGCGTGGACCCATTGTGCGCGCCTTCTTAGGACGCGTGCATGGTACTATACATGTGCGTGTGTCCGCGCATATGTTGTTCGTACGCACACGACGTGCGCGCGTGCCGCCTGCAATACGTCGTGGTCGTCCTGTAGAGTGCGCCCAGCTCGTAAGCACGAGTGACGCCGTGGCAGAGAGAGCAACGTCGTGGGTGTTGTCGAAAAAGAAACGACGCGTGCGCGTGCAGCGCGAGGGAATCGCGGCTGTTCGAGCGAAGGGACCAGACATGCACGCTTGCTTGCGCGTTTAGTGCGTCGTGGCTCTTTGCAGTCGCAGAAAAAAAAAAAAACATTCAGTGGCGATTTGGCGGTAAATGGGAGAGAAATTTCGTGAGCATTATGGTCGCACGAGCGTGTGACTTCTTTGAGGTACCGGATCCATGATTGAACCTATACGTTCACAGCGTTGCAGAGTGCTGCATTGTATTGCAACATTCAGGAGCTCACTCTCGACGCACGCCCTGCCTCTTAGATTCATAGCGGAGTGCAACTGGCGGTGCTCTGAGGCAGACCACCCCCTCAGTTGCACTATATATATATATATATATATATATATATATATATATATATATATATATATATATAACGGACATTGTGAAGTACCGCCTCAAAGGACAAACCTTAAGCGATGTAAGCAAGTCGATTCGTCGGAGGACGACGACGGCGAGGATGACGTCAACAACAAATGATGAGGATGATTACGATGACGATGCATGTGACGCACAGATGCAACCTTGATGCAGCAGTGCAGTATACAGTAGCAATAATATTTGGCAAGCAGGAATGAGAAAAGAAAGGGAAAATACCGCAGGCATTGTAACTGTGTCACTTTCCACTGTCCACATTAAATGTACCTTCAGTATTTATTTATTTATTTATTTATTTATTTATTTATTTATTTATTTATTTATTTATTTATTTATTTATTTATTTATTTATTTATTTATTTATTTATTTATTCGTCACAAAAAAAATCAAAGCCAGATGCCACGCACGAGCGTTAGCCATTCCAATGAACGCGGCGTCCATAGCTGTGAATTGAATGACTGCTAGTTAGAAGTCTTCGGCTTTTATGAGAGCCACACGCGTCATTGCGTGCTGTCAAGCTCAAGCGTGAGTCGACGCCTGTTTTACGGTGGTAAATATTTATCTCGATCTCTCCCATATATTTCATTTTTCAATCTCCCCCCCCCCCCCCTCCCCCCCCATTTGATACATGCAGGGCGAGCGACAAGCATTCATCGGAATAGCTTACATTAGGGTGCCGCGTATTCCATTTGTTGAAAAAAAAATATGTTGATCGGGCCATAACTGTCAGGATTAACACGAAGGACTCCCGTTTCGAAGCGGCTGTCACGTACTGTTCGACGGTGGTTTGCAAGCAACAGATCTAGCCGATCGACACAGAAGCCGGCTGCTTATCCATACCATGTTGCCCCCGATTTTCGGGACGCCGCGAACACGGAGCGCCGTGGCCGGATGGAAGCGGCAGTCGAACGAGGCGGTACAACTGGGCGACCTCGCACTGCGCGAAGTAGGCCCTGCCCGTACGCATCTCCTTGTATTGTTTTTCGTGCCGAGCGATAAGAGAGGAAGGACGCTCGCGATAAGCGTAACTGTAACGAGAAATGAGTGGTCTTGGTTAGGTAAAGGAAAGAATTGGAAAGTGTTTCGCAAAAATGGACTTTTTTTATTATTTGTTCAGCACCAATGTGCATATGCCTGCAGCTCCAGCAAGAATCTGTCCCACGCACTTTTAAACGCCGATAATACCATCCGACGAGGTTAATATATAGATATAAGGAGTCTGTCTATATATTATATAGATATACTCGCGCCATACAATGGCTCAAGTATATCTGCCCGTCTCGCTATCAATATTTCGATAGAAGCGGCAATTGAGAGCAACTTTAGCAAGAAGGTGCTACATGCGCAAACACTTTTCTGATTGTCGCTGAAGACCTGCACCTCGTGAATTACCAACGTTTCAGATTCGAGTATTGGTCAGTATAGTTGCAGTTGTTGTGACCTCAAAAACATAGCCCATGCCCTGTCGTTGTTGTTTCAATTCATGCATAGCTGGCCAGTGCACGGGTGTTTAACAGGGGCGTCTTTAGCTACATTCTTCGCCACTGCGTTCTTACGAGTCCGCAGCATGCGGTCCTATTCAACAAGTTTAGTGTGATGGGTTTACTGTTGTTACGCCGTTGAGCTGTCTAATATCTAAGCAGCCACACTGGAGTGGTCGTGAAAACTACAAAGGCACACAAGTTGCATGTATCACTGCCTGCACCGAAGTTACTTTCTTATGCACTTAATTTTTTTTTTCACGTCTAGTAAATTTGTACGTTGCCCCTTCGGCTATCTGTCGAACTTCACCGCATTACACCTACGTAATTCAATGGGCAGCATTTACAAAAATGATATTTCAGAAGGGCCGCAGGAATTTCAACAACTTTCAATTAGCAACGTCGAGGGAGTACGCCCCTTTTACTAATATGCTTATTTACGGCACTTTGTCGTAACGTACTTGCTGCCTTATAGCAGAATTTTGCTCAGGATTAAAACACTTCTATAACGCAGCAGGAAAGTTGCAAATAAGCGCCGTAAATACGCGTGTTTTCACAAGGGCGTACCTCCTCAATTTTGCTAACTGAGATTTGTTGAAATTCGGGCGGCCTTTTGAAATATTATTTCTTTTGAAAATGCTGTCCATTGAGTTAAGCTGGTGCATGGCGGTGAAGTTCAACATTTCGCCGCAGGGGCAATGTCCTAAATTCCGGGATATGGCAGCCGTCGTACCCCCAAATGAACTTATGAAAAACTTTTCCTCGTCAGGTTCGACGCGTTTTTGTGTTTCCTTACCGGACTTCTCTCACCATTACCATCCATTTACAAAAAAATTCTTGGTATTGTTCAAAAGCCACCGCAAAACACCGATATTTCAGGACTTAACGTCTGTCGTGTGCCGACTGCTTGAGATCTTTGTTAAGAAACCATGGTGTGTAATTTCCAAGAAGGGAAGATAGATTAGTTCGTCAGAAGCGCTCATCTCGGCAGAACCTGGCACAACTTTGCGCATATTTAGATCGGAATGGACAAGCCTGGCTGACCGAAAAGACACAGCAGCCGCCATTGTGGTCGCCCCACCCCTATCCTGACCCGGCGTTAGCGCAAATGTCATCCACACACGTGTTCTCTCAACCTTGTCCCCAATTCGGCTCAACACCGACGCTGGCTAGCTGTCAGGAGCGGCATTGTTTTCCCCACCTGACCCGCGCGCCCAATTGGAAAGTAGAAAAACAAAAACATTAGAAGCTAGGCGCCAGGCAGAGGCGCGGCCTGCCGGCTTCAAGACTCACATAGAAGCCTACACGCTCTTCAATCCACTCCCGCTGGCCGTACGGGTGCAGCAACTCGTGTGCGGGCCCGAAGCAACTGTACTGCCTGTTGTTGCAGTAGTGCGCGGGCCGGCGCTGATCTAGATAGCCAAGTGCGTTAGCCTTGCGCAAGGCTGTGTGTGTGTGTTGCGCTGGTGTGGCGCGCTCAACAGAGGGGCGGCTGCTGCTGCTGCACCCAACAACGTGTTCCTTCAATTAGGCAAGGACCGCGCGCACTTATCTCCGAGGTCTGCTCTGTTTGCTTTCGCAGCGTGACAGGCGAAAGGATGGGGAGCTCATCTTCGGTTATGTATGTGTATGTGGGTTTGTATATATCTGCACCTGTGTGTGCATGTGTGTGTGTGTGTGTGTGTGTGTGTGTGTGTGTGTGTGTGTGTGTGTGTGTGTGTGTGTGTGTGTGTGTGTGTGTGTGTGTGTGTGTGTGTGTGTGTGTGTGTGTGTGTGTGTGTGTGTGTGTGTGTGTTGTGTGTGTGTGTGTTCGTTCGCATTATGTCGGTACACGTGTTTGGGTGCGCGCGTTGCCAGCAGCAGCGAACTGTGCAGTGGGAACGGTTATCTTAACTGGCCGAACTTTAGTGCACGCCGAGCACAGCGAATCCGCGTCACGTGGACTTGAAAAACCGACGCGGGAGGGTGGGCTTATACTACATTCTATATATGATTCCAGGCCGTCTCGAGGCTTTAATTGCGATTACGCGCGACGTGACGTGATCTCCCGATTAACGATGCCGTGATGGACGATAAAGAGAACCGAAGCGAAGACGCCCATGGGAGTGGCTGGCAGCGAGGTTGCGTCGGCACTGCTCGGAGGGAGGCGCCCACATATATAGGAACGTGAAGACAGAGAACAAAGAGAGTGCGTCTAGGAGAAAGGGGATGAGTAGAGAGGTAATTTAAAGTTGGGAAAAGGCGATATGATAACTCTTTCGCGCCCGTTAGGTCTGCTCTACATATTCGAGCAGTTCGAATGAGTTCCCTTTTTTATTTCATTTTTTTTTTTTTTTTTAGTGTGGCGTTGTATGTAGACATGTTCGAGGTATGAGAGAGAGGGAGAAAGATGCGTACTTATTTATAAATGATAAGGTTTAGTTCTCCAACTCCAGCCGGCTGCTCCACAATCTTTAAGCAGCCGCAGCCAAATTACGGCACGCGATCCAAGAAATGTGACTCAGAAAAACAGGCGACATGGCGCACACTGTACCCGTGGGAGAGACGCAAAACCGTGCGAAGGAACGACGTACCGGACACAGAAAAGAGCGTCACGTGCCGTATAAGCTTCTTCGGGACCACTTTTTCAAAGCAGAGTTCCAGCGTGCGCAAACACATTTGCCCACCTAAATCAGACCAGATAGGAATGGAAATCAAATGACTAAAACGCATGTTTCGAAGAATAGACAGTCATTGTTGAGGGCACGCATGGTCGGAGACGTTTCGCGACTGTACAGTACGGGCACTATTTAGATTGAAAATGAGTAATTTCGGATCTGTACAACACATGCACTATACTTACTGAACATTATGCACACCGTGCATTGATAACGCACTAGTACACATCTGCTAGGAGAAAATATTTCTGTCTACCTTCTTTTCCAGTCAGACAGAAGTTGGTAGCTGCAAGCAACGCTTTAAGTTTTCTCAGTGGAACAGACGTTCTTCGAGGCGGCCTTGAATGCAGGTGAACGTTTTTTCTGACAGAACAAGCTAGGGGCGTTACTTGTTGCCACATTGTAGTACGAAATGACATCGTAATGCTGATAAGTGATATAGTATCACTGTATTGCAAATGAGTTCTACGTAAATCCACAAGGTGAAGGAAGTTTTATGAAAAGGTTCGCTGCCTTTGTAGATTCGTGCTATTGTACTCTCGGTTGGATGACGATTTTTATTTTTCACAGGATCGAGTAGAATCGTGTTATATAAGCGTTTTCCGCATGCGTACGAACTTCGAAAGCTATAGGTCTAAATCTCACACACCCCGTGACCCGAGGTTGGCCTTCGACAGCGACGTTGGGCTCCCATTGCAGCTCCAGCACTACGATGTGGCACCCTACGAGACACACAAGCCTGTATATCCCATCGTCACAACGTTCAACGTATAGGCGTATAAAAACCGAGATCATGTATTCCTCATGTTTACGACCACTCAATGAAGTTATTCACAGGCCTTGCGGCACGAGACATGTTGAACGTGTACTCGCGTCGTCGTTTGGGAACGGACGACGATGCCAAGAGCTCTGCAGTCACGCATGTAAGGTCGCGACAAGCAGCAGCAGCCGCGGCAAGATCTTACATATAGTGCCGTTGGCTGTATACGAGCTGGAATACCCTGGCATGGCAGCTTCTCGTCGCCCGTCCTAAGTCATGATCTATATCTTCCGCGGCACGCCGCTCTTCTGACGACCTTGCGGAAGCCCTGCGCGTGCGTGAGAGAGAGAGAGACTTGTGCGCGCTGTCGTGCCGCTTCAATTAGCGCCCCAGGCTGCTACAAGCGCAGCCTGACCGCCTCTCGTGCGAACGGGGCACCACGCTTCCCTCGGTCGTCGTCGGTATATACCGCGCCAGCTGGGGCCTCTCGAACGAGAGCTTGCGAGCCGTCCAAGGTAAAGAAGACGAAGGGCCAAATGTGCCTCCCCCCCCCCCCCCCTCCTGCAAGCCTCTCCGAAGGCGTGCATGCATGCCTGCGCTAAACATCGTGATTTGCGTCCGCCTGATCGCCCAGCTGGCTTCGATGAGGCCGGGCCGTGTGGTGAAATCAGTGCTGTTGCGCTCTGCTTTTGAGTTATTTGGTGGTCCGGAGATGCTGTACATGATTACTTCTGCCGCAGCGCTTCTCCGCATTCTGCTTCAAAACCACATTCTGCAACAAAAGAGAAATAAAAAAGGAAGACGTTTGTTTGTGTGTGTGTGTGGGGGGGGGGGGGGAGGCTAGGGGAGGAGGGGCGTGTCTGCTGCAGCGACTGCCACTTTGATTAAACTCCCCTCTGGAGGGACGTTGCCATGTTCAAAATGGGTTGGGCTTTTATTATCTGTACTGTTGCCTCAATACAATGCCGAAAGTCGGTAGGGGCAGAAATAAAATAACCGATATGTGGAAAACCCCTCTAAAAATTTACAATTTAGCGTAGTCACCATTGCTTTCGGAACAAAATGCTGCTTCGCAAAGGTGGGAACTGCGTCTTAAGTTGACGTATAGGTCTTCAACGGGGAGCCTTAGGGCGCATAATTTTCTCAGTAGTACGTGCGTGCCCAAATAACGGTGCTGATTGAAAGAGTGCACCTGAATACGATAGAAACAGGCATTGCATGCTTTGTCTCGTGAACAACAAATTCCACGTTTGAGAGGCGTAGGAAGTCCAGCAGACTCGGACAATGCGAGCGAGGGACACGTATGTCGCACACGACACCATGCGCATTCGGGACCTCCCTCCTGTTATGGTCGTGAGGTCGCATCTCTTTACCGGAACATGCCTCGGTAACTGAGCTTGTAATCTTAGAGATGTTTCAGCTCTGTTCGAGGCGTTCCGGAATGTCGTGGCCGTATATCAGCTTCGCAGTAATGCACATCATTAGGTCGTCATGCCTAAAGTAAAACAGAAGTTTGTGGGAAGGTGCCTCAACCGACATGTAGCCTGGAACCCTTTCTGTTAGCACGCCCGAGAACGCCCGAGTGCTACATAAGATCAGCGTTCTTCCCTCACGAGTTTGTGCTTGAGGTGTGTGCGCTGTGGTACGCGAAACAATAACACACTATTATCGTGGTGAAAAAAGTTAAACGAAGGCACAGCAGTAGCAGGAAGTGAAATGTTGAGAATGAAGAGGTAGCGTAGGTCATGGTACGTTCTCCACAGAATACGATTTAAGGCGGCGACGACGACGACGACGACGACGACGACGACGACAACAACAACAACAACAACAACAACAACAACAACAACAACAACAACAACAACAACAACAACAACAACAACAACAACAACAACGACGACGACGACGACCACGACGACGACGACGACGACGACGACCACGACGACGACATCATCATCATCAACAACAACAACGTTAACGCGCGCCGACAATGTTTTCCGCAGCAGGCAACGCGAGAAACAACGTCACTATTACTGCGTGAAGTAGAAAGCAGTCACAGTACAAAGCAGTCGCAGGGATATACATATAGATAGCCTGTGACTACTTGGTACTTTCGTGCTTTGTACTTTTACGGGCTTTGTGCTTTGTACTGTATAGTTATCCCAGTGACTGCTTTGTACTTTAGCGAAACTGTATTTTTTTTATCGTAAAAATGAACGATAAACGTTTTTTTAGCTCTCACTATTTCTGTTGTAACATGCATTCTGAAAATGTTGAAACCCCACCCCCCTTAGGTAACTGCGCTATAAAACGTCCCGAAGAAAACGTTCAACTAGATCGTATACCACACTGTGTCATCGCCATGCACGGCGGAACAGCCTTAGATAAGTTGTTCCTCGAGTTCTGCTACCTTTGTTTTCGTCTTCTTCACTCTTAAACGACCTGTTCACTTTCGTCATGACATCCTCGCGGAGCGGCAAACACTGCAGGCGTGCCCCCAGACGTGTCTGCCAAACAAACTTCTCTCTCGAACTTAGCGTGTTGCCATCATCCATCAAAACGCGGAGTGCCGTCAAACAAGAGGCTTGGTCGCGCGTTTCCTCGTGAAACGTTTGCAATGCGGAGTCCTGTGGGAAAACGGTCGGATACATGTTTGCAGGAGTTGACCTCATTACGTATCCCTTCGCAACAAAAACGAACTCCCTTTCGCTATCGCCAACCTTCGACCTTGAGTCGTTAGGTGCCCGCAAGGCGCGTTCCATCGCCTTCGTGAACGAATGCGCTCGAAGAAATGATGTTATAAGGAGGGCGGATGTTTGCAACACTTGTCGCCATCCGCTGCCCAGAAATGTTTGCATAAGTTTTGTCCGAACTCGACTGAACTGAAAGGCGTCGATCGATAATACGCAGACACGACTCACGACTGCGTGCAACAACACTGACAGCAATAACAACGCCTTCAGGACTTCGTGAAAGAAAAGAAACAATGAATGAATAAAACGTTGTGCCCTTTCAGACACATCGAATGTTGATGCTGGATGTCGAGATGACTGAAAAGGTCGAGTGGGGGGACCAACACTGAGAACAAGACACAAGCGCACAACTCAAGTCAATAGTGAATTCCTATGCGGTAGTGCGAAGTGCGGACGTTTCTCCACTGAAAACTCGCCAGTGAGTCAACAAGGGTCCTTAATTGTTCGCGCTAGCTGGTGAACGTGTTTAAGAGGAAACGCGGAAGAAGTATTGCGTAACATATACGTATACGAAGAAAGAATCTTCAAGTACGATAAGTGGACGCCGCGCAAGCTGTCCCTGAGTTCCGCGCTGTCCACCCAAGGCTGTCGCCGAAGTGGGCCTGGCGTGAGAATTTTCGAGCGCTGTTTGCGTTCACGTGTCATAAACGCGTTCACTGGCGTGCCACGTCAAAGGCTGTGGAGGGCAGTAAGGGCTTCATATGCCTTGCAAAGAAGGTGCCCTAATTGACGCCCGCTTCTTGCGAAGGCCGCGGCGCGGGCATTATTATTGGCTGCCGTATATCGGCACCGGAAGCGAGAATTTAATGCGGAGCAGTGTTGTTCCTTGTATATTCTGAAAGAAAGGGAGGGGCTCTGAAAACTGCATATCTTTGCCTGGGAGGAATGCCTAGCATGCTATTGTCCAGATGAGCACGGTAAGGTTAAATGCGACTTCATTTAGCGGAGGACGCACATGAGGCACTATAGCACGCCTCGAAGCTCATGGCGTGGTCTCTGAAGTATTGTACACGTTCAGTGCGCATACAGAGAGTTGTGGTTTCGAGCGTGAAAAGACTGCAAGTGCCGATTAAGTGGGCTACGTCCTGCCGTATACATTTCGCACAGAACAGGGTGGCTATCCTGTCCGCTTAATTTGTTAATTGTCCCGTTTAATCATGCTTTTGCAACGCTTTGTACTACAGGACAGTGATTATATATACGATATACTATATACAACCGAGCGCGATACGTCGTTGAGTGCATGCCCGATGACGTCCGTGGTGGCGGCTCCTGAGCACATATCGTGAAATCCCAACCAGCCACGAAATCTATAGCCTGTGTGTGCCCTCGTTTCTGGCGCGATCCTATATTTGTAAAAGCAGGCAGACATGAGCCGACCGCTACAAATTTTAGCCCGCCGAAGACAACCCGGATATCCTCGGCACGGGGGTAAACGAACAATGGGCGATACGCATTGTTCGAAGCAACCGTTGCGAGCGAAGCAGGTTTGAACTACTTACTATGAGCGTAGAGCATGTATAGTATTCTATAGTAAGGTGACGATTGAATCTTGCAGGTTCGCCGTATACTGCATAACATCTTTAGTTCACTATTTATCTCTAAATTCTTCAGTCAGACGGTGCTATTCAATCTGGCCAGTAGGGAAGCGTAGCTTATTCTTTGCATTAATGGGCTTGAAATCTGGTTGAAATTCAGGAAGCCAAAGCCTATAAGAATCAACTTCACATTTAACACGGAATAATCGACAGACACCGTGAATAACCTGGCTTCGTCTGCATGTACATTTGACTACCCTTACACTGTTTAGATAGAGTAATAGAAATAGCAGATGGCTTCGACAGTGTTAATCAACACGGGACACACGTAGTATCACTAGTAGAAGCAGTACTAGCCTCCGGCGAACTCATTTTTCTTGAAACTCAACATCGCCACGTACAGGCTTGAATGACAGGACACGATGACGTTACGAGATCAAGGCTCGAAAAAGCTATAATGGCAAGCGTTCAGAAGATACATTTGTGTGACATTTACGTGACATTAAAACTCGGGGCGAAGGCAGGTCCCCTCAAAACCTATCTCTAACTGAAAGACACTGCTGGCTCGTGATACGAGTAGACCTGCTCGTCGCGGCAAGCCCACCGCAAAAGTCGGTCGCCGCCCGCCGCCCATTTCTTTGCGCCCATTGCGGACAGACCTTGCGCTCAGAACGATGCCAAGCAGGGCGTCCGTATATAGTGTATACATACATACGCCACTCGCCGTTTTGAGCGGGAGTACGAGACCGCGTATAGTCGGGACCCCCCCGCCCTCCTCATCGCTGTGGTGGTCAGTTTCGTTCTATCGATGCAGGAGGGCTGGCGGGTGGGTGGGCCGAAAGGCACCGCGTCCTCGTTTGGCATGGAACCCGGCCGCACCTTATGGGAGAAGTGTGTCTGCGTTTGTGCGTGTGGCGATGGATGTATGTGTGCGTGTGCGCGCGTGCGTACACGCGAGCGATCTTTCTTAATGAGGACAGCTCGCACTCATTTGCCTCGGCCGCGCCGCATGTATGCTCCGCCATAGCGAGAGTGCAATGAGCCGTTAACTTCTAGAACCTGGAATGGTCCCTAATGACGCGCAATTTATGCCTAACATATGAGCAATGAAATATCCCGCATGGGTATATCTCCCTGTCTCGCGTGGTTGTCGACAGTGCCCCGGGACAAGACGCGGCGCGCAACACCAGTAGCGCAGTTCTTTATTATTTTATTGCGATAGCAATTATATGGACACTTCAACCGGATTTCTGCCGTCGCCGTCGTCGCCGTGAGGTTCCCTATAGATAAAATCTTCGCCGCGTGCCGTATGCCCGAGCGGAAGCGTGCGGGGACGCGCGCTATCACGGAGAGCGAACGCACTCAATCACCCACGCGCAAGCAAGGAAGCGGGAAGCCAGCGCCGGAGGGAGCGCGGGGGGGGGGGGGGGGGGGGCGCACTTCTACTCTGCCCACAACCGCGCTTGTCGCTCGCCCGCACCGTCTCTTATCTCCACACGGCTCTGACCTTTATGCGCCGTGCATTCGCCGCTCAGTTTCCTTTGAAGCGATAGACCGCACGCACATTCGCCCGCTGCGGCGTATGGGCTCGCTGCCAGCGTTTTGACAGTCGTTGTCTGCAGTCATTCAGTGTGATCTATTCATGTTTGTTTGTGCGCGCTCACACCACGCTTGTTCATTCAGTTAGTAATAGTCGGGCCACATTTTCCAACGCACGCTACACATGCAATGCTGCCCGGATCGGCAGTGCAGCACTACAGGTGTGTCCCTTCGCACGCGCTGCCCACGGGAAGCGCTTCTCATCAACACCACCGTTTCACACGCGCCTTCTCGTGGTCATCGAGTCTCTCTTCATGTCGGTCTACTTACGCCGCAGCACACCTGCTTACTTAATCAGCTCATGTTTACTACAATTCATATTGCTACCAAAGCCGCTCACCTTACTTCGTATGACATTGCTGTGTTGCTATCGCATTCATTGCTTCGCCCTTAGGGCGAAGCTGTGACATTTTTTTGTTTCACGGTCACTAAAGTTCACTATCAATTAACGCGAAAGTCAGCGACAGTAAAATAACGTCGAGTATGAGTTCGCCGTAATATCTTGTCCATGCATAAATGGTTTGTGCCAAGCGAGAATGAAGCCGGCCGCAACCCGTTTGTGCAGTTATATACTGAAAATGCGCATAGTCGTGTACAGAAATATGCGGGGGGAGGGGGGGGGGTAATTTTTAAGTTCTACGAAATTTTTCAAAAAATGTCGGTGGCAGATAGCATAATTCTTGTCCTTGAGCCATTCAAAGAGCCGGACATTACATTCGCGCAGTGCCGACTGTATACGACCAGTTAATTTCGATATAAGGTGTCCGCGCTTTCTGTTTCTCGGCACTTACCTCACCCCGTGCTTCGCCAACCCCGCAGTCACTCAAATTACTCCTGAAGTCCACATATATTTTTAAAAAGAGCAGAGAATCTGGGGACTTAGTTGCGCCGAACAACGACAGTGCGCGCGTTCCAGCGCGGCTGTGGCCGAACAAAGGATTGCGCGAGTAACCAGACGCCGAATACAATGCGTCCTGAGCCGATCCGCTTTCAGGCCAACCGCATTCCGGAGCGTGTCACCCGATCGGTAGCACGTTTGCCTGCCGCGGTTCAAGCCTCCAGAATCTTTCTTGAAGAACGCTTATATATACAAAGAAAGCTTGTACGACGCTTATACAGAAGCCCGTATAGATCTTGTTTCAAGTCACTGTACTCTTATTCTTAGTTGCGCAAACCAACGTCCGCTCAGGCACGCGTCAGGATCGAACCATATGAGGACACGCGCAGGACCGCGTTACGCGACGCTTCTTCTACACGTCTCAGTGCATCGCACGCGCTCGCATTGTTGAAGCGAAATACCGGACACCCCTGGGAGCTCCGCTTACTGCTTTCTTCTTTTTTTCCCCGTGCACAATAGGACTGGGAGGATGTGTGTTGATCAAATTACAGGACGGTGCCTGTGGCTCAGCGTGTCTGAGAGGCGGTGGAGAGAGTGCAAAAAACAAAGAGGAAAACGAGGTCTTATATACAGCGCCGCAATGTGGGCGCCCGAATTGGAAGCCGGCCGCGACTGACCGCCCTGCAGACCTTGGTGGCGAATCCAAGCACGCAGATTGCTTGCGTTCTTGCGCGCTCCAGTCCACCGGGTTGGTTCCCTGATTATAGGCGGATCTGGGTTTCTCGCGGCGTGCGAAGACGGCAGTGCGGGTCACGACGAGAGCTCGCTGAGGATGAATTTATAGTAGCGAGAGAAGCCGACTGAAAAGAGGTGGGGGGGGGGGGGGGGGGGGGGGGGGGGCAGCGGAGTGAGCTGTCTATAACGGAACGTCCCGAGCCTTGACCGCGTCGCCGTTCGTGCTGAAAGAAAAAAAAAAAAAAAAAAGACTTTCCTCCCGCGCCTTTCAAAGCGCGCGGTGCAAAGGTTAATTGTGCAAATCTGCGCGCCGGGCGCTTTTTCTTTCGGGGCTGCATCGTACCCCCCCCCCCCCCCCCCCTCTTTGCAAGCATTGTTAGCCTTTATGGAAGGCCACCGACGTTGCTCCAATGCAAGATTTGTCGTATATAGTATACGTTGCTTTCTCTCCTCTGTCTACCCTTATAGTGTATAGCGCTGACTGGGAGCTCTCGCGTAGCCGTTACAAAAGCGAGGGGAAAATATAATCGAGGAGCACCACATCAAAGGGCAGCGCGGCCTAATAGATTCTCGCTTTCTCCTCTCTCACGTAGCGTCTTTGTGTGTTCCGCGGTGCGGGTCAGACAAAGCGCGACCGGGCCGTGTCAATCTTAATTTGCACCGACCCGGCTGTCCCACGGGGTTCTTCTCTGTCTGCCGTGCGCGGGCAAATTGTGGCTCGCAGCTACGCGGACTCGCGCTACATCATAATTAGCTCAGGCATCGCTGTATAACGCCTACGCCTTGGACGTCATTAGCAAAATTAAAGAAAAGAGAGAATTAGAAGACTGCGTTCCAGAATCAAAAGCTGACCTTGGCTACCTGGTGAACTCGAAGCGGCTTGGTATGTAGTATAAATTACACACATTTATTTCCTCTGTGCTTCGGCGTTCGGGCGAGAAGAAGAGAGAGGAGTGTTGCCAAATGATCTGGCGACTGAGACTACGTGAATTTGCGCGTGTGTGCGCATACCCACAAGCATCACGCGGGCCATGTGTTTGACACCAGCCGTGGCTTGTTTTACACCGTAGACGGGAACCGTTCGGCTCAGTGTCAAAAACCCATATACCCCCTTCCCCCCCCCCCCCCCCACACACACACACAAACACATTGACAATCTTCTTCCCTGCATTTCTCGTGTATATATATATATATATATATATATATATATATATATATATATATATATATATATATCGGGCGTCGCCAAGCTGTGGTTTAGAAACCACGAAGCCGATCTCCGCACGTGGGCTCGCTTCACTACCAGCATCGCAGACGTTTTCGGCCGCCCTGGCGTGCGCAAGCTTCGCGCTGAACAACGCCTACGCAGCCGATCCCAGCAAACTGGTCGTCTTCACTACAATATACATATATATGCAAAGTTGCTTGCCTCAGATACCTCCGTTGCCTCCGTGTTTACAATGGATGTGCATGATGCCCCGGTGCGGCTCTGCAAACCTCTGTTGCGGCGGATATCGTATAGACGGGGACTGGTTGGACGACACGAAGCTTTGGCCACAGCTTCAGAGGACATGTAAGCGCTTTCGGAGCTCATTAGGCCTTGTCCAGATGGTGCGATCAGCGTATATGGTGCTCGTATACTAGAAGCGGGGCTTGAAATGTATTCCAAGCTCCGCGAGTTTCAAACGTCTGGACTATAGGCAAGGTACACAAGTATACGAACGTGAACTCGGCCCGAGGTTTGGTTGTGATTCCTTCTTACGGAAAATTCTAACGTAAGAGGGTTCTCTCTCTCTCTGTTTTTTTTTTTTTCTCTCGTACGGGTCCTGGGGTCAAAATCACCAAGCGTGTCGTTTCTTATACGTGATCTGTGCCATCGTCCCGCCGCCTTTGCTAATAATACTTCGCGATTGGTCGCGATTGGACATCGCGATTGGTCGCGATGTCGCAAGTTAACAGCTCTTACGAGTTAGTTAAGTCTTACGAGGAAGTTAAGAAATTAACAGCTAAAGCTGTTAACTCGTAAGAGCTTCTGATCACTTATGTAAATATGCGTATTGCTTAGTGGTTCTCCGCACTCTCGGACCTTCCCATGCCCACCGCTTTACTTAGGCACGTACAGTTCGTCCATGTACATCACGTACAGTCGCCTGCCTGACTGCGTCGAATGCAGGCGTTAAGACTTATTCTTTCGCCTCTGCGTGTAATGGTGTCCCTCGACATCCCGCGATGAAAGCCCGAAACGAGGCGAACCAATAATACACGTGCCAGGGAGAGTGCAAGGCCGCTCTCGTGTCACTGAACCCTTCCTCGCGCATAAATATTAATTCTCGAGTGAACGAGATCGTGCGTTGCTTCGCATTAATCCTTTTTTTTTTCCCTCTCTCTTTGGACAGCGAAGACCTGTTGCGCGGTACTTGGCAATCGATGTCATATAGTATATGGGCCTTCGCATTGCGTATTCGGCGCCGGTTCGCGGTGTGGATGAAATATGTGGCCGATTAAGGCTGCGCGGCGCATAGCGAGAGACATCTAGAAGGCCGGAAAACTTGTTTATGCCTCGAATCGGCGCGTCGGAAAGCACGGCTAGCTGCGCAATACATTGGCTGCGATCGACCGTGAGAGCTATGTACTGCGTACATTCTTGCTTACTCTGAGCGCCTTTACTGCGAATCGGTTCGCCTTTATTTATTATACAACCATGAGACAGGTGTCAGAAAGCGAAACCGCCGAAGAAGATGGCGAATTAATTCGGAGGCATCATTGCTGTTTGTCTACTTTTTTGGAGGGCTTTTTTTTTATACTAGCCTTTTTTCTTTATACTAGCCTTTTTTCTTTGCTTTTTTCCGAGTTATTAAAGCTTGTCGAAGCGAATTGTTTTCGCGGAAAATGCTCTGAATGCCTGCGATTGATTGCAAGAGGATGTAAGCTCATGTTATGCCAAGTGTTGCGTGTTAAGGACAGTCCCTCGGTAACTCTGTTATAAAAGGAGGGGTCGTTGTCATCAATTTTCCTGTCCGTCGCAACACTCCAGAATAAATTCGAATTCATTCGGAGTCACCATTAAAGATGTGGCGGCGTTGGGAGCTTTTAGAGATGCTTAAGGCGTAAACATCGTTTTAGGCACCCGTCCTGGCGAATGGTTGGTATTTTCCCTTTCGACTCTGAACTTTTCGAGCGACTAATTATAGGAAATAATTTTTTTTCTTTCGTACCTTTCTTCTTTCTCTCTCTTTCTTTTCAGTACATGAGTCATGACTATGAATTTGGGGAAATAGAGAAGTTTTCAAAACCGCAAAATAATATTTCGTGACTCAGAATAATAGCAGTGACTTGAAATGTGCTTTAGTTCTTACACACCACCGCTTACGAAGACCCTCAGCCCCTCTCTTTCCGCCCTTTCGCTCGTTCCGAACATTCGAGTATTACAGCATCACGTACAGGTAACACCGCCTTAACTCCTGACGTCATCGCAGGGCCCTAGGGCAGCTCTTGTCTCTCATTCGTCCGTATTTTTAACTGAGAGCTGGAGCCATGCATGTATCTTTAGTAGGAGCGATCAAAGCGAACGCGATAGTCAAACATGGTTTTTGCTTTAGCCTTTCTTTGGCAATATTAGTATTACATTTCTTTTTTACACTTTTCTCTGCTTTTGCCAACCAGAGTACAAATGGCTTCTAATGGCCGAAAACATGCACACACTTCGCTCAGCCGTCTTTCTTTTCCAGGAAAAGAAGTATTTTGATTCCCTAAGGAATCGCGAAGAATATAGTCCTTCTATATCGCTATCCAAAACAGCGACTTTGTGTTCTACTACTTTTCTTTTTTTGGCCACCTATTTGCTTAAGAAAACTTCTAAAATTGTTTGTATATTTGTCCCTAACGTTAACAGACACGTTAGCGTAATGCAAACCTAATACATTTGTCTCAGTGTCAAATGTTGTCATCTATTATACTTAGAGACAAATGGCTTAGCTTGTATTACGCTAACCTGACCATTAACGTGACTAACGTGACAGCTATTGCTATGGACAAATTGCGAAGATTTCTTACGCAAACAAATGCTCAAACATAAATAAGGGCTCGTAGAAACAGTAGATTGAAGGTAAGGTTGATCTTTCTCCATCTCATAAATTAATTTTTAAAAATATGATTCTAGCCACAGCAGTGTCTGCCGCTGCTATATATAGATTTTTCTCTATACAGACGAGGATGCTTGTGTTTGGGTGCGCAGTTGAATTCGCAAGCAGAGGCGGTTACGTACGTGCTTACCTTGAGGTCGTCGCATCACTAAGCGAGAGCAGGCACGTTTGCACGTGCTGTGAAAATGAATAACTTGCATGGGAATTACTCCCGTTCGAATCTGATGCGCAATATAGCATCGGTGTTTTTTTTCCCAGCACCGTTCCACAGGTTTGGTTTTCCAGCAGTAATTGTTATAGGCTCTCTCGATGTGTCTGTCCTTACGCCGCGAGAGAGAAATTTTAAAATGAGAATAAAACGAACAATAAGAAGGAGAAGAAGAAATAGGCGACAGCTTCGCGGTAAGTGCGAGAGAAATGCGATAGCGTTACGTTTCACCTCTTCGAGGTCCCGGATGCATCATTTAAACAGCGTTCAAAACATTGCACAATGCTGTTCAGGAGCTCACTCGACACAGGTGCTGCCTCTATCGAGAGTCAAGTGCAACTGAAGGTGTTCCGGAGCAGACCTACCGTCTATATACACATTCGCTCGGCTAAGCTCTCCCATACCCCTCTCTACCTCTACCACGTGACCGGCATTCCCGCACTTCACAGACACGCAGACACACACACCTTTTTGCACTTAGACACTCCTAATGCCAGAGCATTAGAAAAGCGAATGAAAATGCACCGTCATCGTGTCGTCATGGCAGAAAGAGTTCGAGGCCACAACAGTACCAGTATGCACTGTACTGTGTGTAGAGGTGCGCGGCAGTATACTGCACGTTGCATTGGCTTCTCTCGAGGCTCTAGTGACGACGCGATCGTCACGACGTCGTGGTCTTCATTTAGCCTTCCTCTCACTGTAAACGTTTCACCTGTTTACTGCGACTGGTGTCCGTGGCCACAAAAATTGTTCTGGCCAAAAGTGACGTCAGGTCGAATGATCCCGCTCGGTCCGGGCGCATATATTAATTGTCCGAATAAAATTAGTCAAAGCCTTTCACCTTTGTTGGAGTTCGCGTGTACGTATATCTGATACTTTGTTCAAAACAATGTGGTCTTCGACCCACCGGAGTGGCGTTGCATTTCGATGGTGGCGCGAAAAAAAAAAAAAAAGAGAGAGAGAGAGAGAGAGAGATGAAAACATGTGGCGTGTATTGAGCGCACTTAATGAACGCCATGGTGGTCTAAATTAAGCCGGAGGCGAACATCCAATTATGAGGCACTATATACGGCGTGCCTCATAATCATATATATCATGGGTTTGGTACGTGAAACCCCAGCTTTTTTTTTTTCTTTTTTTTTAATGTGGCCTTCGATTGCCGTTGTATGTCAATTTAAATACAGGCTGCCTCAGGTTATGACTCGCGTCCTGCATCGATCCAATTAGCTGACCAATTGCCACTCGTATACGTGCAATCATCCTGCACAGCCAGTGTAATAAAATGGCAGCGGACGATATATATAGCGTCGGTGAAAATTATACGAAAGTAAGAGAAAGCGAAAATTTGACGGAACACAAGACGAAGAAAGGACGAGCACTGTGCTCTCTTGTGTTCCGTCAAATTTGCGCTGTTCCCCTACTTTCGTACCGTGAACAACTAGTCCAAACCACAACCCTACAAAATGATGCCCCGTACACGGCATTCCATGTTCACTGGTGAGCATGCCACAAAGCACTTCGCCACCCCGTTGCATTCGAACAATAGACCAAGCTGGTCTCACGCTCACCATACACGATATAAGGAGGAAACACGATGCACAATGCGGCGTCAGATACGAGGAGCCATTCGCCTGAAAGGATATTCAGACTGTTGTAAACTTGTTAAATGCGGCTCTCTTAATTGATGCCGGATAACTTAACGCCGGATCTGAGGCCAAGCCGCACTTACTGTGTCCCTTGCTTATTAATCACGTGGACACTTCCCCTCGTTCATCTCTGCATGCTCGCGCACACGCACCCCCTTCCAAATACATACAAGGACACAGACAAACGCACGATCCGTGACGGGAGGAAGGATCGCGTTAGGTTCTTCGGAACTACACGCGCGCGACGCGCATTGACAAAAAAGCCTGTAGGCCGGTTGCTAGACGAACGCCGGATCTGACGACAAGCCGCACTCATTAGAGAGTTTTAGATTGGGGGGCCCCTACGCTTGCGTCCCCCTAATCTAGAACTCTCTACTGTGTGTCTCCTGTTTATTAATCACGCGAATCACTCATTCTCCTCTGCACGCACGCACGCATCCCCCTCCCCCAACCCCCTCCCAAACAAGTACAAGGACACAGACAAACACACGATCCGTGACGGGAGGAAGGACTGCGTTAGGTTCTTCGGAACCACGCACGAGACGCGCATTGACAAGAAAGCCTGTAGGCAGGCCGCTGTCCGGCCGCTCTGTGCCGGACAGCGGCTTCTCCTGCAGCCGCGTGAACGTCGGCCGGCGAGCCACGCTCTGGAATGCGCCGCCGATGGCCGGCCTCGTTTCGCCGCCATTATTCAGCACCACGCCGCCCCGCCACGGGCCTGCCGATCTCGCTTTTCCCGCCGCCGACGCTGCTTGGCGGCCTGCTCTGTTGTTCAGTTGTTGGCCGTCAAGCGTCGGAGACGGCCGCGCCGCTCGTTGTTTGACCGGCTCGGGCATACGCAAGTCCACCCCCCCCCCCCCCCCTCCCTTCTTCCTTGTCCTGTCTTAATTGGCCGCGGTGGCACATCATCATCGAGCGCTGCGGGGGAACGGAGTGGTGGCTTTGGCTCTCTTAACGTGGGGCGTGTTGCCTCGATCGGCTGAATGTAAAAGCACCACTCACGAGCTCAGCACTCGGCGTCCTTTAGATCTTTTTATTATTATTGTTGTTGTTGTTGTTTGCTTGTCGGAATGGAGAGAAGGACCAGCTGCAGCGATTGTATCAGCGGAGGCAGCGTGAGCGGAAGCAGGAGTGTTTGCTGTGTAGGTGAAGCTGGCCTTTTAGGGAGAAAAAAATAATAAAAAGAAAACAAGAAATACGATAACAAAGATTGGGGTGGCCCGGAGGAGAGGCCAGTAAATTTTGTGTAATGTTTGGGGCTTTAGTGGTAGATTACGAGGGTAACAAAGCCGCATATATACAAATATTGCGATTCCCGCGCCCAATTTCTTTTGCCGAATTGGAAGGGGGGGGGGGGGGGGGGGGGGGGGACGAGTCGCGCGTTTCATTGGCGTGTGCATTGATTCGTAGGGAGCCTACATGCAAGCGCTTGATTCGCGTCACAGTACGCCATCTAAAAAACAGAAGCACAAATCTCGGCGTATGAAATTCAGCAACCTCAGGCAAGCATATATATACGACCTGAACAAATGTACGCGAATGGTTGTGATTGTTCCGTTTTCTCAGTACGAGCGAGAAAAAAACACAGTTGTAGAAGTCTTTCACAGTAAGCGTTCAAATAGGCCTTATGTTACTTCACGCCGGGTCCACATATTGCGTTCTTCCTGTGACACATCAACTATTGCGTTTTTGTTCCTGAATCAAATCATTTGAACGCAAGAAGACGGGCTAATGGCTAATGTTTGCATGACGCTTTGATGTAATTCGCGCTTACTGAGTTAATAGGGCACCAATGATTGAAACGTATACGGTGACATCATTTCAGTCACCGTTACTTGATAGATGTCGGTTTCAGAGCTTCCTATAAAATGTCTGTAAAAAAATAAATAAGAAAATAATAATTGGGTGGACTGCCTTTCTGACTGTGGTGTAGCCAGACAAAAAATAGCCTAATATAGAGATGACTTGATGTGTGCGTTTGCTGGCAGGGTAATAAGATGAAGCAAAATCACATTCGATAACAACTACTGCTGCATTTGTAATTCAAACCATGCAACTTTACTTTTTTTTTTTGCGCACCACAGTGCGTTATTCATGTCGCGCCCTCTGACTGCGCCATGCACTCGTTCGCACGCATTGTGTGTTCCATGGCGATATAATTGAATTCTTGCCGAACGCTACCCCCCACCCCCCGCAACCAACTAGCGGCATCCTGCGCCAGCTCATCACCATTCCAACGATTGTCGCCGCGAAGCAACAACGCCGCCGGCGTCCTGTTTTCACACGACACGGACCGAGACGGCTGTAGTATACGGAAAGACCAGCGCGCGGGCATTAACGAAACGGGCCTCGTGATTCAGCACCGCCCCGCAGCAAGTCGTAATCTTCGCGCGTTGCATTCCCAACAGCCGGCGAAATCCACGGGATATCGGACGTGAGCAGCATGGTGGGCAGTGCTCGTGTGTATTTTATATGGTGTGCACACGAACGCATGCACTTGTCGCTATCCATTTTGCGAAGCACACTTCTGTTTTGTTTCCTTTTTACCGCACAGCTTACCGCGCATGCCACATTATGCTTAAATAAATGCGTGCGGGCCTTCTTCGTAAGGAAGCTGCGTAAGTGGCTCGTGGAACTTATACGTATATACCTTTAATAGATGCGAACCCCAGACGTTCTGTCTCGGCCGGTTGAGCAGCTTTGTTCTAATAGCCTATTCTTCGGCTGCGAGGAAAGAATGGGCTCTGCCGACTGGGCGTGTGAATACGAAGCTCAGTTGCTCCGCATTCCATTCAGAAAACGTGGCGACCGTACCGCGTACTATACATCAGGCTCGACGGCGACCTTGAGAATGCCATGTATATAGAACAGAAGCATCTGTCTCAGCTATTGGAACATTGCCGTTTCCAGTTGAAAGAAAGAAAGAGCTGCTTATACTTCAACGAAAGTCGGATGTGTTGCCTTAACAACATGGCCATATCGGGCATAGCGCTTCAGGATAAAAGAAACAAATGAGGAAACAGCAGGCAACGGGTCCAGCGGACATTCGTTCGCCTTCAGCACAGGGTATGCAACCAGACACTTCAACTCTGAAGTTTATCTTAATGTTTCAGTGAGTCACACTGCAAATTCTAGACACACGGTAAGTACTATACAGAGTGTGGTTCCTAAAGTACTGGGCTGGGAACTTCCTAGTGGGACTTCCAAAAAGAATGACAAAAGTGCAGATAGATAGAATCAGCAAAAAAAGTCGCAATTTTACCCGAAAGGCGAAGCATCGATTGCGATAGCAAATTAGCGGAGGGCCATACGAAATAAGGATAGTACTTTTATGGGCCGTATCAACTTGTAAACGTTCGCTTTCTAACTAAGTTAACAAGCATGGTGTCAGCGCGTACAGCAAACATGAACACGTCACCCTCGATGAGCGCGGACACTTGCTTTCAAAACGCTGGCGTGAGGAAACGCGGCGGCAGCAGCGAGCGAAGTGACCTTCGTGCGGTCTATCGCTTCAACGCAAACTGAGCGCCGAGAACACACAGCACGTAACAGCACGCACAAAGCTATTGACCCTTTTCGCAGAGCAGTTTGTTTTAGAGAAACGAGATGGCGCTTGCAGCGGCGCGCCATACCTCTCCTCAGCGACCGCGCACGAATACTAAACCATTACCGCTTCTACCTTACTTCTGTGCGATCAGCTGTCGGAAATGCTTCTTGGTTTTCGCTAACGCACTGTGCTCTATTCACTCTAGTTTGAATACTGTGGATTGAAGACGTATGCAGTAGTTGGCTGCAAAAATAGTGACTGGCTTATTAAGGAATGTAATGAATATGTGGGGCCAAGTTCGCGGACCGCTGCTGCAATTGTCCGTACGTGTTTCCGGCACTTCGAGATGTACGGCTCTCCTCGAGGATACACAAATTTGCTCATCCGCCTGCGTTGTATTGCTAACCTTCAAAGAAAGGGCTTGCAGCCCCGGTACGTCGGCAAGAGTGAGTACTGCGCTTTAAACAATGATAACGGGAGTAGCGCCGCCTCCTGTCATAGTAGGTTTCGCGCACAGTATTAACGCACATCTACCCAACCAGCACGGAAACTTACATCCACTCTTTCGCCAACGTGTCAAGAATAAGCGAATAGGCGCACACTTGAATATATGCGCACTATATACGCACAAGTGACGATACTACATCAATAGCGCACGAATGGTCGAAGCTGAATGTTTCGTGAAGGTCCACAAGAGTAAGTGAGTTACTCCCGATAATACGCATTTGCTACAAGGTATTGCAATGTGCAGAACAGCTACGTTTCAAGCCTTGTGCGCAGCAAGAGCAAATATATCGGAACTGAGCACACCCGCGAGCGATTAGGCAGAAAATAATCAGATAGTGGCCGCACCGAGGAACTTCACTGTGTCAGAAACTGACAAGCCACTGCTTCAAAATATTTGCCAAATAAACTACAAAGAGCAAAACACACTAATCCTGATTCAATTCATGAGCGGAATGTTTGGATAGCTTGAAATACATATTTAGCTCCGCCTTTAGAACAAGCACAATATACGCTGCTTGCACCGTTTGAACATAGGTTAATCAGCTCCGAAAGCGCTTTTGCATGTCCTCTGAAGCTGTGATCAAAGCTTCGTGTCGTTCACCCAGTCACCGTTTATGATATCTCCCAAAACATAGGTTTTCTAAGCCGCGCCGGCGTCATACACTTCCATTGCAAACAAGGAGGCAACGGAGGCAGTTGAGGCAAGCAATGGACGCGTCACTACGTGATCAAACATGGCAGCGCCCACAGGATCGCCGCGAAAAGGGTCAATACAAGCGCCGCCGACGCACCTAGACTGTGCCCCCCAAGCAGATCGCTCTAAAGAGAGACGGCCGCGCGACCGCGCGCAGCCGCCACATACGCAGCAGCTGAAGTAAAACGCCGCCCCCCCCCCCCTCCTTCCCTTCCCCCCGGCAACGTTGGGTGCCTCGCGTGCGACGGAAAACGGCGCACTTCCTGCCCGCTTTCCTCCCTTTCGCGCGGGCGAGATTGAGCCGCGATTGCCGACTCACCCTCGCACGCTTTCACTCGCACATACAGCACATGACGCGCGGCGCCGATTTTATCGCCCTTGGACTTTATACGGAACCTCACGGCGACACCGACGGCAGAAATGCGCCTGGAGTAGACATATTGCCACGTCCCTATCGGTGCCCAGTATACGCTGGCGGTAACGAAGACGACGACCGACACGCTCGAGTGTGCGAGCGCTTCCTAGCGACGAAGAGGAAGACGCTCCTGAGAGTCTCTCGCTGGGATCCCATTATTCGAATACGACAGAGTACTTCTCGTACCTCTGTCAATAAAACTCCTGTGTTTGCCGCATCGACAGTGGTAACACGTGGTAACAACCGTGGTAACAACCGTGGTAACCCTCTTTCTTCCCCTTCCCTTACGTAGAGTAGCAGGCCACATGTTCCATTTTCCGGCCGACCTCTCTATATTTTCAAATCATTAAACTGCTGCTTCTTCCTGTGTTTGGTAAACCGCGACAATATAATTGGTATCGCAATAAAAAGTGTAAGCATATACTGGGCAGTATAATAACCAATTATTTTCGTTTACCTACCTGTCCTTCATCTCCTTTCTCCCTCTCCTAAAAGGTTTTACGAAGAAATCTCGCTGGGTAGCACTCGGCGCTTTCCCCTATCTCAGCTGATGGCGCATTCGTTGGCGCCACGCAGCCGGATTGCAGTTGCACCTTGCGTGCGGCTTTCGATAACATCGCTTGTTTGCCTATTGCGACCGCTCGCGCCAGGAGCTGCAGAAGACGTCTCCGCTCTTTATGGTTTGGTCTTGTGCAAGGTGCTTTCTAACGAAACCAAAGTCACGCGTACGCGTGCGATAGTGCTCTTCGGGCAGCAAGAGTTGTTTTGTCGCGTAGGCGCGATGCGCCACGCTTTACCGACGAATAAGAAATGAGGAAGCCCATAGCGACGAAGTGAAAGTGAAAGCCACTTCGCCATTTTCTTCGTTTGTACTTCGCATACGAAGAAGGACGCTTTTATTGCTCCCCACGTTTACACGGTGAGCCAATGTGAAAGTGAGAATCATGATTTGCGTTTCAAGGCCGGTAATTTTCCTTGCGCGTGCTCTGAAATAAGAAGAAAAAAAAGTTAAATGGAGGGGAATTCTCCAATGCGAGAAGTATTTAGCAAATATCGGTGAGGTAGGTACGGACTGGCACGCTTACAGGAGTATCTGTATAAGTGTTCGCTTTCATAGCGGCGGCGTCGGTACGTAACATATGTGCGTTGAACTGCGCACCACGTACACGGATGCGATGCCTGAACGTCCACTACCGAAACGCCTGAGCCTAAATGCCTTGGCAGAGCTTGCGGAAACGGTCATTTGTGGCGAATTCAATATGGCTTATCGGCGGGGACGACCTCTGATGCGGTGCCAACTGGATGGATGGCCGCGGCGCGCTTGTTGGATATGATGAGCGCCCTTCAGCAACAAGCTGCCTGCGGCGTTCTATACGAAATGCATTCTGCTTATCCGGTGTGCTTGAAATTGGAGCATGTTCGGAAATGCGGAAGTTCTTATATCGTTGGCAAGAGCGCAGTATGTGGCACGGCCTTGTATATAGTATAGGTGTGCATGTATAGGTGCTGTGTATACGTTCACCTATAGCTTTCAGGCAGGCTCCCGAAGGTTTGGTATTCACTTGAAGCATTTGTTATGGAAGACTTGTTATAAGAACGTTTTATTGTATTGTATGTCGAGTTAATGTTGTACAGGCGGCTGTATAGAATGCGTTGGAGATAGCCGAGAGACGTCGTCGAATGCCATGGATGCTTCGCTCCGTACCTATGCGCGTTTTGCTTGTTTTGCCTTCGCTGTAGTTGTGCTCGCTTAAATTAAGGCTCAATGAAATAAAGGATAAACGTTTCGTCATCCTTTGCATATGAAGGAACGGATTGATGTAATGGCAGGTGATGAAATTTTATACAGTCATATTGACTGATGGGTTTTGACGTCCCTACGAGACATACTATAGATGTATAGTTAAGGTCTCCGGATTTATAGTATGCCTCAAAAGCACTGAGCAGACGAGCGTACTTGCTCGGAAACGAACCCGCCACCTCGTTCCCAGCAGCAGAACATCACTGCAACGGAGTCGTAATGATTTTTGATTGTTCGTATGCAGCTCTAGCAGTCTGAGAAGGGCTGGAGTGGGGACGATGGAGGTGATAGACGGATTGCTTGTGTCCCTTTCTCAGCGCCCAGGTTAGGTAAAGTTAGATTAGAAGACCTTGTTGGCAAGGTAGTTGGTGTACATTACAGCGACGTTCGTGATTTCTTGTTTTCTTTTCTTGCGCCGCAGAAAGCGTGAAAGCATAGGCCAGTGTAGGTCATGTTTACTATATGAATACTAATGGCCGTCCGTACACGTGCTGCCAAAATGTGACACGGGTGCACGTGGTCACAACGTGGTGGCCAAGCGAGGTGCTTCTTTTCTCGATTCCCAAGATTCGTTCAGCACGAATGCCAAACGGCAACAGGTGGTCCGTTCTATTATAAATGTCCTGCCGCGGATATAAGTTGGTGTGCCATATGGTCCTCTGCTACCAAATCTACATAGCTCAAAAACAATTTGTGGAGGGCCGCCGGAGTGGAAACCCTTAACAGAATGTCCGACATCAGGGAAAACCAGGAAAACCTTGGATTTTCTTGGGATTAGTCGTTTCTGGAAAATAATTCAGGGGGGGATAAGGAATTTTCACCCTGGTTGCTTTGAATCAGGGAAATTGTTACCTACTGTTGATATGGCGAAGCTAGTAATGTGCCAGATGGAAGCTAAGTTTTCAATTGAAACATAGCCCGCGAAATTTGGCTGAAGCATCCTCAACGGCCGTCGCTGCAAAACGAATACAAAGAAGAATTGAAGCAACAGTGTCTTTTTCCCCCACCGGAGCAGTCAGCCTGTCAAAAAGAAAAAAAAAAGAGTCGACTACGGTGCCGAATCAACTCCGTTCCCTCTTTCGTTTTGCGTTGGTCCCCTGCCACTGTATACACAGGGCGCACCCAAACGTAAAACGGGCGGGTCTCCGCAAGCAAGACGAGCCCCGGGGCTCCCGATTCGGGCCACTGAACTTCTCGCCGCGGCTGCCTGTCCGTTCTACCGAGCCTCACCTTTGAGGCAACGGTTTACTGATGTTCCGTCCTCCCTGCGACGTGCGGGCGCATATCCCATCGTCCTGGGTCGGGCTTCTGTATATACGCATCACGCGCTTCGATTCTACCCGAAATCTAGCTGTGGCTTTGTTTGTTTGTTTGTTTGTTTGTTTGTTTGTTTGTTTGTTTGTTTGTTTGTTTGTTTGTTTGTTTGTTTGTTTGTTTGTTTGTTTGTTTGTTTGTTTGTTTGTTTGTTTGTTTGTTTGTTTGTTTGTTTGTTTGTTTGCTTGTTTGTTCTCCTCGTAGTGCCTGTCTTCTTTACGTGTCAGATGTGTCACTATGAAGGTCGGCCGAACGCGGAAAAATAAATTTTGATCGGAGATTACGGGGTGCCTCTCGCAACCTGTCAGAAACGGAGCGCGGTCGTATATAGTATATCGGCGCTGAAAGATGTTCTGGATACTCGACCCGCCGCAGTCGCTACGGTCGAACTCTGTTCGTGGGAAAATACTAAACAACAATAAACAATAAAAAAAATCTAATCTTTTTCGGGACCGCTGCTTATTATTCTTCTCGTTCAAGTGCGTCGGCACGCAAAGTTTAACGCTCTCGAGCGTATTGTAGCGCGGCACTTGCTGACCGGTGTGAAGACCCCCCTGCAAGAGAGCATATATGATCGGCTCCTGTAAGTAATAGCTAACAAATTTCAGGTATAAGTATGACGGCGCAAGGACGCGGGGATCCCTTCCCGCGTGCGTTCTCCGGACACTAAATGTGCTGGGACAATCATTCCACAAGATTCGAAATCAGCTGCCCTACTAGGGCGACGTTTATTCGCAGGCCCATGAATATATGTTGATAGTGACAAAATACTGCATGCACGATGGTATATGTAATCGCCGGTGTCGTTGTCACCGGCGTCCCTTCGCTGAATACTTTCACGTTGTTGCTCGTAAACCAGGCGTTTCCGGTTAGCCCGGCAAAATGTTTCGTGTTGTGGTATACTGCACACTGTAAAAGCGAGCACAAAGCGTAGTGAAACAAACACAACAAAGAACGCAGAGAAGGCGGAAATTCACAGAGACTTTTTGTACGGAAGAGCTGTTTTTGAATGGTCGGTCGCCTTTGCCTAATAATATTTATTTTATTTATATATAAGTAAAATACTCAGTATGTCCAAGCATCACGACTGGCTGACACCTGCGCTTAAGAACAGTTTAAGCGCAATAACTTTGTGTGCGTCTGAAAACGGTGACTAGCGACTGCATTCACAAAAATCTCTTACTCCGAAATTGTTCCTAAGAAACAGTTCTAGCCAATACTGATAGTGGGCATGCTATTCGTCGTAGGCGGACGTCGGCCAACGGCAAGGAGCACTTACGAATTATAAACTTCGTGAATTTGTCCCCAGATTTTTATAGGCGATGCATTTCTCACGGAAGTGCAGCTCTTGACATACGACTAAATAGGTATTCTGGCGGAAAATGGAAAAATCTTACGCTGAAGCGCGAAAAAGTTTAACGCCAGTAATGAATTCGAATTACCGTAACTTTCTTTTTTTGAAGGCACTCCAAGATGACGTTATAATCTCGAATGTATTGTGACTGTCAGTTACGGCAGCGAGGCCGTACGATGTTTGCGCATACCTTTAACGCCTTCAGACGGACAGTCGGGTTCATTGACCGCACTGCAATTATATTACAACAGCGCACAGCCTCAGCCCTGAAAAGGACACATGCCTGACGTTGTGCACTCGTCTCTGTTCTCCTCGCAGCCCGCAGCTGATCCGATCGAGCAGCGGAGAGTCGCCCGACCAGGGTTACCTGCCCAACAAAATCCGCATGGTCCAGCTCAAGCGGCGGGGGACGGCTCCACTTGGATTCTCCATACGAGGAGGTGAGTGACCCCCATATTCAGAAGTGCATCTTAACAATTGAAGCTCATGCTTGACTTGTGCTTGGCGAGAATTTTTGTGTGCCTTGCACCACGGCGTTTCCGACGAAAGTTAGTATGGAGGGAACTCCTGCGAACTGCAAGCGTGGCGATTCAGCTATAGCATTGAAAATGATAATTAGTATATGGATTTGGCCAAACTTTGCCGTTTTAATTTGATACATAATTTGATTTTATAACTTTTTACATTGATAAAATAAGTGGTGCCCTAGACATGACGACAATGACGCTGTTTCCAGCGCCGACAATCGCTTCCGGCGTTTGCAGATACGCAGTGGCGTTGCCTTCGAGATTCGATCGCTTCTGCTTCCCTGCGGGAACTGTCGCAAAGGCGGAGGGCGCGGGTGGGGGGGGGGGAGCGGAAATTGATCCCACTTATTCAATAAGTATATTGCGTTATAAAC
Source organism: Dermacentor silvarum (assembly GCF_013339745.2). Classification (NCBI taxonomy): domain Eukaryota; kingdom Metazoa; phylum Arthropoda; class Arachnida; order Ixodida; family Ixodidae; genus Dermacentor; species Dermacentor silvarum. Next base: position 96,933,775 of record NC_051157.2, read on the forward strand.
GCAAAAATTCGCCATTATTATGCGCGTTCGCACACGCTTATTACCTGTGTAATGATTGCCTGGAAATCTAGAAAGATAATACGTATAATAAATGACGCCACAGGAACGTCCAGAGGTAAAGCTGCAAGCACGAATTTTACTATCCACCACTCTCGTGCTATAGCTGATTGATGGCAGCGCCGGCGTCGTTCCCTCTAGTGATTTTTGTATAGGAAAGTTTATGCCTTGCACAGTCATTGCTGCTCTACAGACCTAAGTCTTGGTCTCCGGAACATATCCCAGATAGTTCCCAATCCCGCGTGCAACCGGAAGTGACGTAGTCTGTAGGAAGGCCAAAACTGCATGCCTTTGAAGAGCGACGCCGGCACGGTTTGCCTTAGGATCGTTTGTATTTCGACAGATGACGCCACGTCACGCGTAACGCTGTCCAGCAGGGCTCCCGGATCCATTACACTCGCCGAGCGTGTCAAAGGGAGGAGGAAGTGTGTGTAGACTTCGTCGCAGAACATCACAGCAGCGATAAAGAAAGAAAGCAGTTCTAATGACGGCGAAAGCAGGACGAAGCGGTCCCGCGCTAGGGCATGTACGAAAAGAAGGTGATGACAGCCACTATAGCGTCATCAGGGCTCGTTTGTGATGCAACGAGAAGCACTTTATGCTCACGCCCACTTCCGCGCATGCGTGGGACAAGCAGTCATTTCTTTTAATTTCGCTGCCCAACTCTCCCTCTTTTATTTCACTATACATTCGCGAGTACGTCACTATGCGGGGCATTCCACGGAGGAAGACGACATGACTCACGCGTATCTCGGTGCCTTCGGATGGGCACCGGGGAAAAACCAGTTGCTTTCACGGCCTTGCAAGGAGAACCGCCAACGACGACGACGAAGAAGAAGCCAATGCTCTTTGCACACACTGAGGGAGTCCGCACTCGTCGTTCCCGCTTTGTCGTCTCTTAAGCGGCCAAAGTGCGCGCGCCCTCTTGAGGCCGCGCCAACGTCAAAGCGCGCGAGAGCGGTTTGTGGAGACGGCGAGCCCGTTTCGCGTGAAACGGGTAGCGTGACGCATCTATGGGAAAAGCAAACTGAAGAGAATGCGGAGAAGTATGTACGCATGCACGAGAGGCCGTGCAGCCACGAAGAAATCGGGGCGGAATTTCGTTCCAGTGTTTTAAACTTAAACGGCATGTGGAAGGGAATAAAGAAGACACGTGTATAACCTACGTTCCGTACTTTCCAGCCTTCATATTGGCGTTAGCCGTAGTGGCCACCATGAATCCCGCCATACAGTAAAGCAGATATTGGTCCATGGCAAATATTCAAGTCGCAGCGAAAGAGAATGAAGATAACAATGTTTACATCGGGCTATACGTATTTTCTTGCGTTTGCTTTTCTTTATCACCGTCGCTCTAATAGTTTAAAGTCAAATCAAATCAAAATCACTTTACTTCAGGGCATTTCCTGCAGAGACAGAGACTAAAGGCTGAACAGTCTGACAGTGCCCCTGCCCCAGTTCAGATCATACAGCATTCACAATAACGTATACAATAAGGCGCACATTATATGAAAATTGCAGTTGCACTCAATGTACTGCCGAAGAAGGGAAAAGAAGTGACTTCTAATACATCAAATAACAAGTGTGAGAGGCATACATATACACATAGTTCACGCAGATACACATTATGCATGCATTAAACTGAAAGCTATCTGCAGCAGATATGCATTAACCAAACACGCATTTTTTTGTGGTATATATTGCATGAGAAGAGAAAGTAATGTGTACATTAGCTATGTGTACTTTCTTCTTCCTTGTTATGGCGGCGCTGATATTGAAAGTTAATACTGACTATCCGCAGGTAGCCCAAGTATACACTTGTATGGATGATTGCGGAAAAGTTACACGCTTAAACAGCTATTGTTTCTAACTTCACTAAGCAAACTCTAACCCGTTCTTTGACGTGCAAGTTAATTTTTACCAGGAAACAAACGGTACAATGGTCCCTGCGGCCTGCTAGGCCTCGTGAAATCACTACCGTGGGTACTGTGACGAATCTCTTAAAAGCAAAGTCTTGAAAAGGAAAAGCGCCCGAAAGATTATATGCTGTTTGTAATGTGTACAATCTCTTCTCCTACATATTATTTAAAAAGGAGCCGCAGTTTCGCCCGAAAGGCGAAGCATTGATTACGGTAGCAAATTAGTAGATAGCTATACGAAGCAAGGATAGTGAGTGAGTGAAATAACTTTATTTAGGTCCAGAGCAGACGCAGGGGAGACCCCGTGTCACCCGGATAGTAGTTTTATCTGTCGTATAAACTTGTAGACATTCGCTTACTAAGTTAACAAGTATGGTGCCACGCGCGCACCAGCAAACATGAACACATCTCACTCGATGACCGCGGAAACTCGCTGTCAAAACGCTGGAGTGAGGAAGCGCGGTAGCAGCAGCGAGCGAATTGACCTTCGGGCTGCCTCTCGCTTCAACGCGAACTAAGCGGCGAAAACACAGCGCACACGAACCCATCGCACATCGCATTCAAGATGGGGCCCGCGCGGCCAGGCCATACGCATCAGCCGGCGGAGTACGTACGGACCAAATGTCAAGAGTGAATTAGCGCATACAGGAACAGTGATGGGTCAGTGCGGAAGCTGGGTGCGCTAAGAAAATGACAGACGTGTCATAGTCATCGCACCTGTATGTTTAACAAATATATGCGAAACAATCTAGGAACTTTATTGACGTTTAATTTTGCGCAGCACTTTACCATGCAGTTGTAGCCACAAGAAAATGAATATTTGGACGTCTGTTAGGTCCTAGAAAGACACAGCAAGTTGTAGAGGGAAAGAGAGAACAGAGAAAGAAGGGTACGAAGAAATAAATAGCAGTTTAATCTACGGATAAAATTTCATGCGCGACGAGCAGACGCAGGCTTCCTCGTTCGTGTGGTCCACGTCGATATCACCCGCAGGTCATCCGCCGTTTTCAATCCTTTTTAGACACGCAGATATTCGTAAAAGGAACCCGTTATTCCTAAGTGCTTCGAACGAATCTCGAAACGCTACACGAACGGACAAACGCAAGAACGTCGGCGTATCAGACGCGCCAACTCCGGAGGTGACGAGGAAAGGACCCGACGGTCTCTGGCATCGAGACGCGCTGTCCTTTTCCGCGTAGCTGGAGAGCCGAAACTATATACGCGAGCGCGCATCCCGAACCGCAACAACATGAACACCTAAAAAACTAAGTATGTATACAAAAACACAGCAGGAAACAAGGGGCGAAGAAAAGCGAAGCAATCTGAGGCGTGTCGAGGAAGCAACACGAAGAAGAAGACGAGGAACGTGAAGGTCGGTCGCGTCGAACAACTCCCCTATGGTCTTGCTCGCGACCTCTTCAAGGGCGTCAGGGATATGTCGTGGTGCACGGCGGCGGCCACAAGCGACGCGTACCGCCAGCAGCTGCTGCTGTAGGGCCGCGCGAGCGAGCTGATGCGCGCTGCTCGCTGAAGTTGCCGTCGTCGATGCCCTTTGAGAAAACGAGTTTGGCCCGCTTTTTTTTCGGTTTTCTATACTCCCCCTCGGCGCACGTCAGGGAGGAAGAGTCACTCGCGAGAGTGTGTACAAGCGGTAGCAGCTGCAGGCGGGAAGAGCCGAACTCCTCTTCAGCGCGATATCGGCCGAGATAGGAGAACGCGCCGCCGCTGCATGCAGTGTTTCGGATCGCATCAGCCGTGCACGTTCAGTTAGTCAGGTGCATAGATGCAGGCACCCAGCGGACCTGCTACGTGCCGTCGACGGTGTTCCTGGGACAAGCAAGACCTGTGCTCGAGAAAACAACAGCTGGCCCTCTACGCGGGGCGAGGTGTTTCTGTTCCGCGTTGCTGCAGCGCGTGCCCACGTGGTCTCGTCTCGTCCCACCTCTCGGCTGAACCTTTTTTTACCCGTCTCTACGCGAGGACAGATAACGCGGATGTAGTCTGTGCAGAGTTGTGAGGTGGCGGGTATCGGCCGCGCACGGAGCCCGTTATGTCCGTCTTCAGGCGCATCGAAGGATGGCCCCCCGACGGCGTCGCGTTAGTTCGCGTAGCCTGCTGTGGCGGTAGTGAGGAGTGTTGCTGCCATCGGCGTCAACAGCCGCAGCAGCAGCATCAGCAGCAGCAGGGCGTCGAAACGTCGCCGCCGTCGCATGTGTGTCGGATAGCGATGAAGAAGTGTGCGACGAAGCCTTCAGCCCCGACGTCGTCGTCGTCGTGCATTTCAGGTCGTGAACACGGCACCGGAGTCTTCGTGTCCCAGGTGTCCGGAGGCTCGGAGGCGCACCACAAGGGGCTTAGGGTGAGTCTTGCCAGACTTCTTATATACTATGTGCACTGCTTTATTTGAGTTCGTACTTAACTTACTCGGTTGACTTAGCGCTGAACATCTGGAGGAGAGTGTCGGGATACCATCGGATATTTGTTGTATAGGTTCTGTTACATGTGCATGTAACCAGTCAATAGCCTTTTACGTGGACTATATACGCTTTGACGAGGTGTAATCAATACAACAGAGCGAGCCAAATCGTGTACAAAGCCTCACATATTGTGTCAGCGCAGACATAAATCGGAATCTCTGCTTTGTACGCTCATAGTCCGTAGCGTAGGCAACGTCCTACCGCATAAAGGACGCATAATCGTCGTTCAGATTTCTACCCGGACGCACCATTATACAGACTTGCAAGCGCATAGACTATAATGCGCTAACTTGATATAAGTGACGTCGTCATTTTTTTAAATACTTGTTGTTCATTGGCTTGCGCATGTTTCCGAACCGCAGGATAACGGCAGTTCTTCGCAGAGCTTTGTTCGATAATGACAAGTAAGGGTTTCAATAAGATCGAGCCAGGCAAACCAAATCTTCGATACTCACGAGCGGTCTTCTTTGTTGTTCTTTTGTTGTTGTTGCTTGCTTTGGCTTTTGTTGTTGTTCTACCAGTGCTACGTACAGAAACAACGGCAACACATAGAGAAGAATAGACGCTCTCCGGTTCACTGAGCGTATTATTACGGGTCCGTTTCCAGAAGAGTACCAACCAAAGCGACCATCTTTTGTTTTTACTCTTCTCTTGTCGCGAACGGCTGTTCCGCGCTCCGAGCTACTCTGGACCAGGATTCCGGTCCCGTAAGCCGTTTAAAAGTACGAGCGTGTTCCCATGCACGCTCGCAGCTATGCACGGAGATCCAAACGAAGCCGAGCGAAAAATGGAAAAGCGGTCGCGCTTTTCCGTTTGTGTCGAAGTCTCAGCCCTCGGAACTGCGCGCTTATGTAGGCGCCAAACGTGCGCGCCCTTTTTCCCAGGACGGCGACAGGAGCGAGCTTTTTGTTTCGGAAGCTGGCAATTTGGAGGCCGAAACAAAAAAGGCAGAGTAAAAAAAAAAATAATAATAAAAAAGGTGGGTGGAGGGGGGGGGGGGGGTAACCGTGCGAACGTGCCGAACCGAATCGGCGAGCTTGCGAGGACATTCCGCTCGCCTGTGCGTGTGTGTCTGTGTGTGCCTATATAGCGGTGCTTGCTCCTCAGGGTATTATGTTTGGCTGGTGGACTCTCTCGGTTAATGACCCGTCGATAGTTACTTCTTCACTTCAACCCTCCCTCTTCCATTTCTTTCCTCAGCCCTAAAGCCGGCCGAGTAATGCCCGTATGCTCATACGCTTCTATAGACCGAGAAAATACGTACATAAGGTTGTTCTTTCCGGGTAAACGCTGGCTGCCCACTTTGGGAAAACTGTCGAAGGAAAGAAATGAACCATTTGCGGACTGTTCAGGGATAAATATAGAGCTACCCCACTAGTGCAAGCGTAAGGGCAACTCAGCATTAATATAGTGGTGTCGCAAACGTTTTGCTCGTAGCATTAATGACGAAGCCCGCGGCGAACCCGCCTGTTTGTTTCACGCTTGCGAACAAGAATCGAATGCGCTGCTAACGAAGAATAGCAACTTTACGTAGATGATCACGTGACATTTCAATCGCCTCTTCTAAATCTTTCTGTATCAGAAAGGGAACGGGGCGAACGTGCTTTGGGATTTTACTTTCGTGCCGCGGGACACAAGGAGACATATTGATCGATACTAATAGGCAAAGTGTACGAAATACGTAGCGAGACACGAAAGCCCTTCGAGAAATAGTTTCCTAGTACTATACAAGAAAAACAATAACGAAAAGTACACAAATAGTTAAGCGGCCTAATTGTGGTGAGCTGGGCACGAGTTACCACTTTGCAGAAAAAAAGTAAGGTAACCGATTACTGTTGCTTCATTTAAAAAAAATGTAGTTTGTTACGCCGACCAATCACTACCCCACGAAAGTAGGTGAACAATCACTGAAAAATGATCGAGTGTGTTTACGTTATCAAATGCGAAGCATTTCATGGCCAACATTTGCTACTTTGACACTATCTATCTATCTATCTATCTATCTATCTATCTATCTATCTATCTATCTATCTATCTATCTATCTATCTATCTATCTATCTATCTATCTATCTAGCCGCCTGCGTCTTTGTGCTCTCATGATCGTTTCGTTAACTTGGTATGTATCAAAATTGGCATACTATGACAATTTGACAATGACGATTATTGACAATTATTGGCAATTATTGACATAAATTGGCATTTACAATTATTGGCAATTGACAATTATTGGCATAAATAATATGTCATGTCATGAATGAATGTCATGACATGCGTGTCATGTAGGTCATGAAACAGCCGCCTACATCTTGGTGCTCTCATGGTCGTTTCGCTTGGTAGGTGCCAAAATGGGCATAGTATAACAGGAGTGTATGACGAACATAAGTGATACGTCATCACATAAATGTCATGACATGCGGGTCATGTAGGTCATGACAATGACCCAGCGAAAAATATTAACACTCAAAAACCACTGAAATGGGTTCGGACGTGGGTACTAAGTGAAGGAAACACTAAAGGATGATGGTAGAAGTCATAGTCATGAGCAAGACTGAGCAAAAATGACAATGACTCAGCGAAAAAAAGATTAATGCTCAAAAACCACTGAAATGGGTACGGACTTGGGCACTAAGTGAAGGAAACACTAAAGAATTGTGGTAGAAGTCATAGTCATGACCATGACTCAGAAAAAATGAGAATGGCTCAGCGAAAGATTAACACTCAAAAATCAATGGAATGGGTTCGGATGTGGTAGGGAGTGAAGGAAAAGGCTAAATGTTGATATCAAGGTCGAAGTCATAGTCATGAGCATGGCTAAGGCTTTCGCCTTAAGGTCTCTTAGGTGTTGCTAAAGGGACTCCTGAGGACTCATGACATGAATGTCATGACAAGCGGGTCATGTAGGTCACGAAAGAGCCGCCTACGTCTTGGTGCTCTCATGGTCGTTTCGTTAACTTGGTAGGTTCCCCGTACACTGCTTGGCATAACATCAATTCCCACAGGGCGTGGGATCTGCCGGCTTTTTCTCCTCGCAACCTTTGTTAACTTTCAATAAATAAGGCAAATATAACGAGCTGTCCTCGCTATTTCGATTGGTTCTCTGGAGCCCTTAACACATTGGTATTCGACATTAACAGTGGTTTTAAAAAAGTTCACCGGTCACCTTCTTTCGCCTTCTTATGCAAACATCGGCAGCGACGCAAAAGAATTATCAATGGACGCGCTTGGTGGAGCCCTGGAGTAACAAGCTACGCGTAATCTGGGTTATATGGGTTTGCGAATGTTCGAAATGTCGAATACGAGTCCAACAGCTAGTTTTGACTTGTAGAAGCCAACATCCCACATTGTCGAATATTCGTTTCAGTTCGAATATGGGATCAGATCAATTATCGGAGTTTACAGAGCGAAAGGCTGCTGTAAGTGGCGACTGGTCCAAATGATTCTATTGCAGGGAAGCCGCGGTTTCGGCGCAGAGACACCATTTGCTAAGCAAACGCACGGAGTAGCAAATTACTGTTCAATAACTTTCTCGCATTCAATACAGACACTTCGCCTTTAGGTTAATATAACGAATGCGTTTTCTCGATTGAGGAAGAGCACTTTATTATTTGGACAATCTCTCGGTGTTTGTGTCCCCTTAAAACAGTCTGCGGTGATGCAGACCTAAAACTTTGCTCCATCGACGAGCAGGAGAACACTGTTCGTGCATCCGGTGACTTTCTGTCCCCGTGTTTTATTACGGTCGTCGTGATGGTGCGCCAGGTATGCGATCACCTTTCAGTTGTTTCTTACTGCCAACTTCTCACTTGACTGGACTAACATTTCTGAACGGCATTACATGTTAGCAAATTATGTAAATAAGCCTTCTTTTTGTTATCGGAGGGATTGCACACAAGCACACATATCCCCCCCCCCCCCTTTTTTTTTTTTTTGTTCGACATGAGAAAATATTCGTCATTAGATTCGATACTCAAAGGCCATCTTTCTCGAATATTCGTCGTTAGATTGGATTCGAAAATTTCGATATTTGAAAACCCCTAATGCAATCCAGCACATGTCTGCTCATGATGTACGTACTTATGCGTGCTGTCGCCGGTGTTTTGTAGATGCAATGCGGGCCCGGAGGAGAAGTGAAGTCTCTTGGGACTTTACACGAGACAGCGCGATAGCGACGCCATCCGTGTGACGCGGATGATCTCGGCGTCGGTCGCATAAAAAAAGAGAAAAAGAGTGAGAGAAAACCCGCGAACTTTTTTTTTTTTTTCGGGGATCGGTGACCGGGCGTACAGCGCCGCCCCTTCGCTTCCGCAAACATCGAGAGCTGTGCGAGACGGCCTCGAAAAACTCGAAACCGTGGCCATATGGAGTTCACGTATTTGCGGTCGGACTTTATAGTATACCGTGCCCGGAAAATTTCGCACATTTGTTATTGCTTTCTATTTTGCCGCCCGATGTAAAAAAGAAAAGATGACTTTATTTTTTGTCGCTCTTTTCTCTCGCTCTCATTCAGCCGCAATACACACTATCCATCCACCCACTGTTCCGCCTTTTTTCTTCGCGTCATCATTCATATAGAGCTGACCTCGCACGCGAGTGCCCAGCTGAGATCTCGCCTTTTTTTTTTTTTTTTAATCGCTTCCCTTTGTCGGTTTAAAATGGCAGCCTGGCAACGGCGACATTTCGTTTTCCCCTTTCAAACATATACGCGCTCCCTCGTTCCGCTCTTTCCTTTTTAAACGTCCGTATGCGCGTTGCGACCTGGACGCTGTGCTTCCTGTCCGGCATCGTTGTCGTCCGAGCGCAGTTGTATAGTATATACTCGTACGTGCGTGTCTGCGGCCGTGTGTGCGTGTACGTGTGCGCACATTCACACACACACGTGTGTGTGTGTGTGTGTGTGTGTGTGTGTGTGTGTGTGTGTGTGTGTGTGTGTGTGTGTGTGTGTGTGTGTGTGTGTGTGTGTGTGTGTGTGTGTGTGTGTGTGTGTGTGTGTGTTTTTGCGCGTTTGTGTGTGTGTGTGTTTGTGCGCGTTTGTGTGTGTGTGTGTGTTTGTGTGTGCGTATGTGTGTTTGTTGGTGTGCGTGTGTGTACTTGCTTTTGCGCGCGCGTGCGTGTGTCGCGGGTGCACGGAGTCGCTTCAAGCACGGCTTCACTCGAGGCATGCGCGCGCGCTGACCCCGGCGGCGCTGCTGCGATGGTTATTTTTTGCTTCCCGCGCTATTTTTTTTTTTCCTCTCGCACCGCGTGTACGCACGGTGACGGTCGTTTACCGTTGCTTCCGCATAGTGTTACGCGTCTAGCACCTTATTTCGCTGTTTTCTTCGCCGCAAAGCAGCCTGTTTGTTAACTTTCTGAGCGAATGCGCGTGCCGTCATCGTGTTACACTTGTTTCGAGCTATGTTGCATAGCGCCCCTTGAAGGCGGCGTTACTTATGTTCCTAAAACGATTACAAAGGAACGATAATAGTCACATTGTCATGTAGGTGAAAATGGTTGCCTTGTGGTCACGTGACAACGCATGTTTCATGATGGCGCACGTTCGAGGTATGCACGACAGCTGATAACAACAGGAAGGCACGCGAGATCACTGGGTTTTTAATCTGCAAACTGCCGTTGATTGTATAGTTTGTGAGTGGCTTCGTTTAGATCAAGTCAGACAGACAAGGAAATGTATTGACAAGGTCCTGAGAAGCCCTGGCCTAGGGCAGAGTTGCGGGCCGCTCCCACCTGGGGACGGGTAGGCTAGCCTAACCGCCGCATCGTGACCTCTCTGGACAGCCCAAGTTTGCCGTGAAAGTTCTCCCGTGATGCGATTGGGTCCCTGTAACGAGGGGCATCGCCAGAGCATGTGTTCTAGATTGTTAACAGCCCCACATGTCGGGGCAAGTAGAGCTAAAAGCCTCTGGAGAGATCGAATGAAAAAGGGACAGGTTGGTATAGGACTTACGTCTGAAGCTTGCGTAAAGTGGACGCCAGAAGTCTAGCCAGTTTGCTATGAGGGGGAGGATAAGTCCTCCTACCCAGGTGATAGTGCTTAGTGATTTCGTTGAAAGCAGTGAGAGTGTCCCGAAACTCTAGAACCCCGGACTATGAGCTCGCCCCTGCTCCCGCGCGGTGGCCGGGTTAGTGCGTGGGGCGATGTCATTGAGATTTGGCAAGGAGTCAAGCTGGGGGTCGAGGTGCGCCTGAAATCACGTCAGATCAGATCAAATTAAGATATTTAAATGATGACTCGAGACCTCTTTGGGAAGGTTGGTAAGGTAGATATGTAGCTCACTCTGGAAGCATCGCATGCGAAGCTGATGCTCAGGCACACTGAATATGTCTTCTTCTCCTCGAAAAGAATAAAAGAAAAGTTCCTTGGGCTAGGGATACGATACCTTGCATAACACGACGAACGACAACACCCGCCTGCCCCGAAATAAATTCCTGCTACGCCACTCCGTCCGACACCTCGCGTTACAAACTGTTGTTATTGTTGTTACTTTGTTACTTACTGTTATTGTTATTACAAACTGTTGTTATTTGCAATGTTAAATCGCTGAACGCGACCTTATAATCATGGACATTATTCCACGCGAGAACGAGTTCAACACCCGCGGGCAGATTCGGGGCACAAGGACGTTACCGGCGCTTTGAATCGACGAAAACCGGCGTCGGTCTTCAATTCGTACTATCTACGTCAGAAATAAAGGAACGGGGAAGCGCAAAGCGTTTAGAAAACGACCGTGGTGGATCTGTGTGAGTATATATGTGCACAGCAACCAGGAAAAGAAAAGGAATAAAGTACGCTATCGCGAAAAGCTGGAGAGGGGAAAAAAAGGCAAAATAAAAGACAGGAGCGGTATACGTGGAGGTCATGTGTGTGGCTCCAACGAAAGCGACAAATGAGCAACGGTCATCCACACATACGAGATTTTTTTTTTCTTTTTCTTTCTGTTTCGTCCTATCGTGCTTTTTACGCAGTATGCCGAGGCCAGCCGACCCCTTCGGACACCAGGAAATGAGTTCGCTTTGAGTGGCAGGGGAAACCGCTCTGTTTCACCAGCTTCCTTTCTCTTTGCCCGCAGTTTATTTTATTTCTTCTTCGCATCGCGTCGAACTGTCCCTCGTGCCGCCGAAGCGGGTGCTTTTGTGGCACATTTCGTACACGCCTGCCCTTGCGCAGTGACGTGGAAAGATTGAACGCCGCCGCCAGGACGAGGCAGAGGTCAAAAAATAGAAAGTCTGCAACGGGCCCCGTTTTCGAACGGGCATCTCGTGCGTCTATCCGTCTCTTTGTGCTGAGCGGCTTCAGCGAAAGAATAAACCACGAGCCGGAACCCACTCGCCGTTTTCTTGGCTGCACCAAACGACACAGCTCGAAAAGGCACTCACTTTGGATAGACCACTGGTTGACGACTTTCCTCCTTGTCTCTCAATCTGTCCACTTTGCACTTTCTGGAGGTCGAGCGAGACGAACTCGAAAGGCGGGAAAAAAAAAAAGAAAAGCTCCTGGCATATAGTATAATGGCAATGAGCCGTGTGAACCACAACGAACACGCGCGCGCGCGCGCGTGCAATGTGGCTTGATGAGGCCTGATGTGACGGGGCAGCGTGGTAAGACGCGAGGGGTTAAAGGTCGACAGGGGTGCACGTCATTTACCTGCAGGGAAACGTCTTTCTTTGCGCCGAGAAGCGACGTCGCGGAAACAAACGTGAAACGGGACGTTGAGCTGCAGCTTCCTCGCTTTGAAAACTTCCCATGCATCTATGGGGGCCTATATACGAGAACGTGGTCTGAATCTGCGGTTTGAATATTTTAACAACGTTGGATTGGACGCTTTCTTTGTTTAGCCTTTCTGTCTTTATACTGTCCTATTTCTTTCTGTGAAGCGCCAAATGGTGCAAAAAGGGAGCCAAAAGTCGACATTTTTCAATTGAGCTTCAATATGTTTGTTGTCTTATCTTTTTTTATCTTTTTTTTTCACGCGGGCTTACAGTGTGTTGGTGCCATGATTATTTTTTCTTTAATGTACAGTTCCGAAACAGTGTACTCAAATAATTACAATAAATAAATCAGGAGCAGTTTAGCCAGTAAAGAAATAGGCAATTTGGCAAATTTTCGTCAGAATTTGGGACCCCTAAGGAGCCTAGCTTTCCCTGCCGAAGTTGCCTGTAAACATTACTGCAGCATTGAAGACCAATCTTTCTTTATGTTGCAGAGGCAAGGTTTTGCAGCGCTACATATAAAAATACCTGGTTATATTATTTTCTTGCGGAACCACGTTGCACGTATACTACATCAGGAAACTGCGAAAAAAAATTAAGCGCTTCGCGAGACGAGGAAGTTCTTTCTCGGTAAACATATCTAAGGAAGAGACTCTTATTCTCAAGACAGCTAATAGCCACGATTCTTAAACAGTAACTCGGGGATGGTCGTGCGACACTTGGGGCGGAATGAACGACCCGTCTCCAATTTTTGAAGTCTGGTAATTGATAGAAGAGCAATCTGTGCAGCATATGCTTTATTGTGTCATTGATATTATACAGAGCGCGTGCTGTACTGCTACACTCACCTGCCACAAATCAATAGCTTCTCTGTCACTTGATTTTTTCCAGAGTTGTCATTTTCAGCCGGCGGTGCCGACTGTCGTTGTCACAGCAGTTTTGAGATGTCATTGCGATATTTCACCGAGTACGCCGTATGAGTGCGGGTGACTGAGGCATTTATTTTGATTAATTTACTCGCCTCACAATAAAGAATGTTATCGACAATTGTGAGTGGTTGCGCTGCGCCTGGCGAATAAAAGCGTGCAGTACGTGCAGTGATCGTTTTCAATGACAAAATGAACTGAAACGCGCAGGCGAACAATGCGGGCCTTGGGTTTTTTGTCCGCCATAGACGAGTCGGAAGCCTTTGTGGAATAGAAACCGCCAGCACACAAAAGGTCACTGAGACGCGGTAGCCCTTTCACTCATATAGCATTGAATAAACTGCGCCTATAATTCGGTGTATATTTGTTAACTAAAGTTATCTTTATTTGACACCGCCGTTGCGAATGTAATATAATCCGCATGGTCGCTTTCAAAGGCTGCGTTGATAAATTGTCCGTGGCGACGACCTCAGCGACGAACACTCCTAATATTGACAGCTGCACGAATGGCAGCGTCTTCCTGCACTTTCCAGTAACGAACCCATTGATGCAACTGAGTTCCGCCGGTCTGCGGAGCGGTTGCAGTTTCTCCGCGTTCGAAATGAAATTATTTTATCGATATATCGTGACGGGGACACCCGCTGTATCGGCAATCAAAGACTTACCCTACATGCATGGGCGGGACGCTGCTGCGTAGAGGGTGTTTGCCTCGGCACGCGCGTAATTTCGGTCGTAATCGGGCCACTGGTTTCGGTGTACAAATTGAGTTTGTTACGCAAGCGACGGCGCATAGCCCTTGGAGCATTCGCGAAAGCAAAATGGAAACGCGGGAAGTGTGTTTGCATAGGGGGGTGTGAGAAGGTGAGGTGGGGCGGGTTGTTGCCGTGTGCCGGAAGGCAGCCGCAGGCACGTGCCTTCGCGCTTCTGTTTTTGACAAAACGCTCCGTAATCCGCGCCTTGCGAATTGCCTGCTGGCCAGTGCTGCAGTATAGAAGGCGCGTATACAAAAGGTACTTGCAAGATAGAAATAAAAAGGAATGTATAGAAAGGAACAGGAAAGGAGGGAAGGTGAAGCAGGGGCGCTTCCGGTGTTGGCAGCGCGCCGTGGTTCCGTGCCACTTGAGCGGGGAGGGAGGTTGACCCGCGGTGTTGCCGCGGGCCTGAATAGACCCGGTCGTCGTCGTCGACGGTCGGGTTGCTGCCGAGATAACGACGGGGCCAACTCGCAGCGTGGTTGCTGCATGCGCGCCCGTGCCGCATAGCGGTTTTTTTTTGGAGAGCGGCGCGGGCGAAAGCCGGCGGGGAGGCAGGGGAAGGGGGGCGGCTTATGCCCGCGCCGCCGACGATTGGGGTCCGACTCGACGACGAGAGATGGAGATGGAGATCAGGTTCTGCCGGATTCCGCTTCACTCTCGCTCGCGAAGTGCGGCGCGAGGAAATTCGCCCGCGCTCCTCCGGGAGGGAGCTTCGCGGCCAGAGACTCTCCCCTTCGCGGAGGATGCAGTGCGGAAGAGATAGCTGTAGAGCGCCGGGTTTATTCGCGCACCGTTCGTGCATTATCAAACAGTGCTGGTTTACGTGCGAGCGCGTGCATGTTGTGGCGACGTGACCCGTTGCAGCAAGTTCGCACCAGAAGGCTCGAACTTACATGCAGTTGTCGCTGGTCTGAGCCGACGGAGCGTACGTGTGTGTGTGTGCGTGTACTTTCCGCGCTTAAGTACATACAGTATTTCACAAAAGCTTACGGGACGCGGTTTCTGCGAGAAAGAAATACTTAATTCCTGCGAACCCTATAGGCTATGTAGCCTCGATTTCGAATCTTGAGTCTGTAGTAGTTCTCGCTTCATGCACCGCGATCTATTAAATTAGAAGCCCCATGCCTTAACAGAGCCTAAATTCCAATTTGTCGCGGTACCCCTCCCCTGTAGGGTAAACTATTGTGGTCGACTGATACGTGTCGCATGTTGCCTGGTATATATCGGTCTTCTTGGGTCCCGTCAAGCTGTTATTTTACAGCTTCAAGCCAAGGAGAACGGTTAAGTATGTTTTCTGGTTGGTAAAAAAGAATAAAATCGAATAGGAATGGAGTGCTGCTTTACGTTAATCCATTATAATGAATGACAATCGGGACTATATGCTCTGCGATTTTCGGAGGCTGCGCCTGCCCGTGTGAACGTCGGTGCGACGTCGTCGCAGATGTACGTGCACATGCTGTGTTTGAACCCAGTGTTCGCAACGCTGTTCCGACATGACAGTCGGAGGAGTCGATACGACAACGATATGTACACTACAGCGATACGGGCGCTTTGCCCCTTGTTGCGACTCGGTGTCCGAGCGGTCACTACGGTCTACGTGACCGCTGTGACACCGAGTCGCAACAACTGGTGGCAGCGGTGGGATGTAACCAGCAGCCAACGCCAAACTCAACAACTGGTTGACAGCGGTGGGATGGAACCTTCAGCCAACGCCGAACACAACACCCTCTCCCTTTTCCTGCCCAGCCCATTAACCTGCTAGAGGTATGGAAGGCCTTCACTGTTATTATTGGGTGTAGAATACACGTGTCCAGAGGAACACTAAGTGCTTCCTTTGTCTCTCAGCTCCATCTATCTATCTGCGTATGTAGGGTATATATATAGGCAGCCAGCGAGATGCGAAAGTGATGGATAAGGCCCACCCGCGATCTCTTGACTGCGTGCTCCCATTTCTCCGACGGCACAAATAAGCGGGCACGCTCCCTCGCGGCCCGCAGTACTCCTTCGAAGACGAGTCTGCATGCGAACGGGTCAGCCCGGCCGTGCGTCGATCTCGATGCGTCGGCGGCCGGCATCGCCGTCAGAGACTCGCGGTGGCTGCGTGTGGCGATAATATGCAAACGCAAGGAGGTCCGTCACGGCTCGCTGGCGAGGGACTGAAGAGTCGCGTTCGAGCCGGTTCGCGAGTGAACTGTAACGAGACTCGGCGATTCGACGCGGTGCTCTGCGGGAGACAATGCGCACTTCCTTGGACCCGCTTTGACGAGCACCGTACGTTACAATAACGTCGTTGAACGGAGCTGACTGTTATCGATTGCTCCTTGCAGAACAATCGATGGCCGGGATCTCTCTTTTTCCTCTGGCGTGTTTTTTTTTTTTCACTGTGGTTATAATACCCACCTTAATACGTATTCCTACGGTTTGTCTCCCTTTCGATGTTCGGTGTGTACGCGTTTTGCTCTTGTGTTTTGATTAATCGATGCGCTTCAGTTCGCCTCCCTGTCGAGTATACAGTGTGACGAACGCGGAGGTTACGTGACCATTATAGGAGCGAGTTCGTCGGTGAGATCGTCGCTGCCAGACAACTCACTGAGTTGTATTCTCGCCTGTATAAGATGACGCTGGGTGTATAGTGATTTACTGCATTGCCGCGCATTTTTAGGGCACTGTCCTCAACCCTTGCCGACCGGATTTCGAGTGCTAACTAGATAGAAAGAAAAATAAAGACTCTGTTACATCTCAGGAACCGGGTAAGTGACGTGATGAACGACAAAGAAGTGGACGACATGCCACTACAGAGCCGCTTTACTTAATAATTTTTTGCTCATTATCTCGTGCAAAGCATGCATAGAATAACGACATTGTTGACTAGCTGTCAACTGCTTTGCCAAAAAGGTATTTCAGTCCCTGCATTATACACATGTGTACCCCCCCCCCGCCCCCCTTTTTTTTTTACTATTTTGATTACCTCCCCTCATATCTGTTGTGGCAAATCCCATTGATTAGGGTAAAAGAAAAAAAAAACGATGAGCCATCGGCAACTAAATCTTGCGTAGGATACCTTAACGTATGTCCCCACCGACGATTGAATGCGCTTTGCGTTTGGAGTATAAGCACATCCGTGAGATGGAGGCGGAGGCTTAATGATGCGTTCCCTCAACTTTCGTTTCTTTAAATCTTGCCTTGAAAAGGGGTAATAACGCTAACTGTCGCCGGCGGCAAGTTCTTTTATGCCTTTCCGCGTCGAAGGACACAGGCGTTAATGAAAGCTGCACATGGTCAGCACTGCTAGTTGCAAGGCTTGCTATATTATACTGCGATAGCCGAGGTATAACGTGAAAGAAAAGGCTCGAGGTCCCCCCTTTTGGGACATTCACGACGTCATTGCTACATTCGACTCACCGACGAAATGCGAAATGTTTCCCATGAGACGCTATACAGCTAACCGTCAACGAAGCGCGAACATCTTGTACCAGCGGACCTGACTGACTCGGCGACTGTCATCATGACCTCCGCCTCCCAGACACCTTAATTGCCAAAAAGTCCGCCGTGCTTCGTGAAAGAGAAAATCCTTCAGTATACGCGGAAGTCTTGCCCGGAAAAGGACCCGCCTTGCAGCCGCCTCGTTAGTACCTGAATAGCCTCACGTCAGACAGCTTCGTCAAATATCAAGCTTCGCGAAATGAAGCCACCACACGCAGCTCAATTTCTCATTCTCCGTTAGACCGCGTGTATCCGCTACATACCTCGCTCTGCGACGCGCCAAACGACAGCAGCAACACAAACCATGATGTATATAATACGCGTAAAAATACAAAAGACGGGAAATGTCTGCAGGAGCGCCGTAAATAATGATAGCGCGCCAAGGATCACAAAGCCCGACGCGGCGGTGGTTTCGATGGCCCTTGTCAGGCTGCTGGATTGAGTGCCCATGGTGAAGGAAGCACCGCGATTCTTCTACGGCGTAGACTTGGAGGTGATTGCCGCATAGGCGGAAAAAAAAAAGAAAAGGAGGGCGGAGTAGGAGCGACGACTTTATTACCAGTGGACATTGCGGAAGTGGACAAGCCGCGTCACGTCCGGGGACGTATGTGTACATAGCGATCGTAAACTTGCACAGAGCGTCGTGTGTCCGTAAATAGACGCCTGCGTGTGTGCGTGCGCGCACGAAAGTGCTTGCGCTGGAATCGGGCGTGAAGCGGCGCGCAGTATATGACTCACACAGCTATATACCTATAGTCACCGGCACGGCCAAGTACGTTATGCAGCGACCGAGGTGTGTGTCCGATGATGCACGCCTCTCGTCGACGGCTCCGAGTTCTCGCGTCCGCACGCGTCTTCGCGAGCGAATCGGTATTTAACGAGCGAGGATCTGTTGACCGGTACAGGTGTGGAGGCCCGCGTCTGGGTTGCGGGGAGGTCACTTTCGCAGCGGCGTTGTTGTTGTGTGCGGCCGTGCCCCTCGTAAGTGATTCGTGGCAAGCCCGAGAGGTTGTATAGCGGAGGATCGAACTCGGCTTTGTCATGCGTGACGATCGAGGTTCGCCGGAGATCCGGGAACATCCGGGAATGCACGCGGTGTGCCCGGTCGTTGCGGATTCGGATCCACCGCGCATCGGTGCTTCCGTAAAGTCCGCACCGAGGACCTCTGCGTAAACATATATGCGCTATATCTATCTCTTTTGCGCGTGGATCGAAACCACGTGATGTGTATGTATGCGCAGTGTCCTTTCAGGTGTCCAGACTGTGGAGAAATTCAGATTCTTACTTTGCGTTAGCACATCTTTCTGAGATTCCTTCCACATTATATTGCACATTGGTTTCAATCGTTCTAAAAATTAACTCGGAAGTGATTGCATAAAATATTCATCCTGAATGGTATGAGAGTTGTTTAATCGTGTTCGTGCCGTCAGTCTTCGAGAAAAATTACACAATGATTTAATCTAAATCGTTTTCTCATCGCGGAGTACGCAAAGAAACGGTGAAATTTATTTCGAATACCGCGAGATGACAAGAAAATCCGGGATGCAGTATCGACTTGCCAAAGCCCGACGCACGTGCTACAGGATGTTACATTTACATCTCTGTGCTTTGGCCAACAAAAGCGGCTTTTATACTGTAACGAACGTGTGAAGACGGTTCCATTTTCCGCATATAAACTCTCGTTAAGACAAACACGGTTAAGCCGAATTCTGGCATATAACGAACAGCGTGGGAGTGTTTGTTTGGTTTTCCATAGACTCAATATTAAAAAAAAATCCGCTTAAGACGAGCCGCCTCAGACGTACTCTTCGGTTGAGACAGACGAACATTCGGAGTCACCGCCAACGCCCGGTCGTTGGCGGTGACTCCTGGAGGCTAGGGGACCTTGATGCGCCGCGCCCGGGTGCTCTTGTGGACATGAGCACCTACGTCAGTGTTGACGAAGATGTGCCAACGTGCAGAGAAGACGCGGTGG
The DNA here is from genome assembly GCF_013339745.2 of Dermacentor silvarum. Taxonomy (NCBI): domain Eukaryota; kingdom Metazoa; phylum Arthropoda; class Arachnida; order Ixodida; family Ixodidae; genus Dermacentor; species Dermacentor silvarum. The sequence continues at coordinate 96,953,072 of NC_051157.2, forward strand.
AGACTCTCATTGAAGAGGCCCTTGAGGTGCCTTTAGAGGATAATTCCGATGACGACGAGGACGCAAGCTCGGAGCCTGCACCGATGACCTGCAGGTGTGGCCGCAGATGCCTACTTGAACTCCCTATAGTTAACTGTTTTCAGCAGAACGAAGGCGCAGAATGATTTTTAAGGTCATTATAGTGAGACGTCGTTTATGGCTGCTCGCCGACTTGCACAGAAGCGACAAACATCCATCACGGACTGGATGAAACCACGCAAGAGTACCACTTGAAGACAGTTTCTCTATTAAGTTCAGCTAAATAAATACTTTTTATGTCATTTTTTCCCCGTTGTAAGTCTACTTCATTTACCCTTTTGAAGTAAGATATTTGGATGCACCTGGTCATGTTGCCAATTACTTTTTCGAGGGCACTTCTGTTAAGACGAACTTCTGATGAGATGAACAAATTTTCACGGTCCCTTCGAGTTCGTCTTAAAGGGAGTCTATTAAGAGTGGAGATGCTGCTTCCAGCACCTAACCGTCAGTATTTAAGCAAAACTGAGCTTTAAAAGCGAATCTTTCTTTGCCTCTTCCTTCAACATTGCGGGTGCCGGAAGCTGCTGTCTTGCCGGCTATACAACTTGGGTCACTGAGTACGTACCACTGGTTATCTGAACACTCTTGGCCATTACGCCAGAACACGTATGTGGCAATGGGTAAGCGCCCGAATAGTCAAGCAGGACAAGCGGCAACAAGTGAACAAATCGGCGTCAGATAATTGAAGGTGTCGGATACGGAGAAGAATCCGGCATAATGTCAAGCCAATTGTAGAAAAATAAGTTCAAGAACCAAATGGGACCAGCGCGTGCATTAAGGAAAGTTAAGGTACACAGATGTCAATGAAGTGAAGCTTGGGAATCCGCCGATCGTTTCAACTTTCCTAACCTATACCAGTATAGGTACAAGAACCAGCTTAGAATGCGATTATGTCCCTGAGATGTCCGCAAGACTCGGGATGATATGCGTGAGTTCCATGGAACAGTCGGTTTATTATACTATGAAGTCGGTTCAGTGACATGAAGGACACGGTTGGACTGAAGATTACGGCGTTTAAATGTGCGAGGGAACAATTAACTTAGCGTTCCTTTGTTGATTCGTTCAACCTTTCCAGTATGCACTGTACGCAGTTATAGTTTGCGATGAGCCCTTACCCAACGCTGGAGGAATAGAGTGGCGGACTTGTTGAAAAAATCGGATTTGCCTTAGCCTCCCTTACCCTTTACCCCTTCTAGTAATAAAGTTAACACTCACTCACCCACTTGCCATTAACAACGACCAGCCCCGGTTTAAAACATTATATCTCGTAGTATGTCTCTCGTATTGAAGTAACATTATGTACCGTCTTCGTGCCACAGTACAGCCTGTTTATCTGAAGGTACGCACTATAACCAGCTTTCTTAGCGTCTAGCGGGACATTATTTGACACTCGTAAGCATCCGCTTGTCAGATCGTATCCGAGGCTTTGTCATGTTCTCCAAGCTTGACATATAATTAAGTCGAACGCTATATTCTGGCACTTTGCTTCGGGGCGTCTTCATTTTCCTCGACATTTCAGGCGGCGGAAGCGGTCGCCTGCGCTGCGTTCGCAACCATCCTAGACGCCCATGACGTCGCGGGCCGGTTCCGCCATTCTGCCTTTGGCGAATAAAGTTGTTCTCTCTCTCTCTCTTCTTCTCTGCTATTCCGTTTCTTTTTTCTCACTATGTTTTTGCGTGCTTATATATGTATACATTCTGTGTTTATAGCTCTCAAGTTCTACATCTGGTGCACTGTATTTGGCCGCCCCTCAGCCCCCCTTGCCTATGTACCGGCTGTCTCATCCTGTAGCCGACTCGGCGCAAGTTTCTTTAGGTGGCGTTGCTCAGCGCATGCGCTAACCATTGCGCGCACCCCACGCCGGCGGCTGGTTACCGCCCTTCGCGCCTTCCATCAATCGCCCATGCGAGTCAGTCACTCGCGCGAGCACCCCTCCCACGTGTCACGCGTTGCCCGTTCTCTCCGAGAAACGAGGCTCGATCGCCTCGCGCAAACGGATTTCCTCGTGACGCCGTCGTTGGCGCCCACGCTCGGTTCCTTCCTTTGCGCCGCTCGCTGCTACTCCGTGAGGGGCAATCTCACCCGAAGGGCCAGGAAGTGACCGACGAAATGATCGAAAAGGGGGGTCCGTCCCCCCCTCCCCTCCATCGGTCGACGAGGGGCAGCGCGCGGGCGCCCTTAACGGCCCTTCCACTGGCACCTCGGGGAAAACGTGTATACGCGGGCTATCCAGCGCTCACGCGGCCTCGCGTTCCGCAAGCGCCACTCGCACACCCGGTATAACGGCCGAGAGCCCCGAGTCGAGCCGAGCGAGTCGTCGTCGCTTATTTCCACGGGAAGCGACGCCGTTGACGACGAGGACGTTTTGCAACGCGGAAATGGGTGCTTATGGAAGCGCGCGTGGGGTGCTGGAGAAGAGGGGAGGGGGGCGTCGGCCAGATTGTCGATCGTACACGCAGTCGTCGTGAGAACGGCGCCGGCGGTGGGAGATTCGGACTCTGGAGGACGGAATCACCGCGCGGCCGAGGTTTCCGCAAACGCTCGTTCGGTCTCGGTCGCACGCCACTTCGCTGCTTCGTATATACCTCAGCTGCGACGTTTGTCGCACAGAGAGCGTGTAACCTTATCTTGCCTTACCTCGTAGACACCTCGTATAGACAACGGAAAAGACTGCGCGCTTTGAGCGGTGACGTCACGCGAGAAGACCGAGAGCTCGCACGTTTTAACGTAGAACGCGGACAAATGCTTAGGCCGATCGTGGTTTTCTTCTGCTTACTTCCTCTTTTTTTTCCCTTTTCTTTTATTTTTTCCACAGCGTGCTTTTAAATTGGGGCGTCGACCCTCAGGCCTGAAGGAGCCGGAGCGCCCAAGCCTTCGTTACCTAGATAGAGATACCAACACGCCTGCTTAGACCTCAAGATTAGCGGCCACAACAACAACACAAAGCCATGGTGCACTTTCAGTTGCAAACGTCATGCCGAAGCCGTCTAAACCTTTCTCGGCAGTCGGGCAGATCGGTTCAGGAGCGTCACGAGCGAGGTAGAAACACATATTGCCAGCCGTCTAACTCTGCACGTGGCATGCACCATCAGCGAACCGAAGTTGGCGAATCGCTCATCCTCGAAAACGGTCCGCACTTGGCCCTTCTTGTGTACTACGCGTAGCATCGGCCAAGGCTTGCGCCCGAGGGAGTTTTTGCTGCGCATTTTAGGGGTGGTTGCAGCAGCGCAGTTTTGCTGCATCTTCGTCGTGACCCAATCGACGCCCATCTTTTCTCTACGGGCGCGCGTAACGGAGCAATGCGGCGATAAAACGTGCGCTGCGCTTCGAGTGAGTGAAAGGCCCGCTTTGTTCGTTGCCTGCCATCGCACTTAAGGCGCTACCATACAGTGGCGTAAGCAGGTCTTTCAACCCTCCTTTCTTTCTTTTTTACTTCTTTTCGGCCGCAACAGAGATGCGTCTGGCCTTCAGTGAGGGAGAGCGTAAGACGAGGTCAGAACTGTCTGGCTTGCACAGGGTCGACAGCATTTCGCAGAAGGAGGCTGTGCCTCAGCCCGGTTATACCCACCCTCTTCCTATCATCTCAGCGTCTATCTCGTAGTTTGAGGGTTAGCGAGGCGGTGACTGTTTATCCAGGAGTGAGTAGCCTGCACCTTGTTCGCGCGTGGTCAAGGTGTGTAATGCAGCCTCACGCTATGCATCGACAGTCAAGGCGTGCGTGATCTAACACGGCGCCTATTGCAGATTACGCGTCCATCGGCCTCATCGTGCGTAGCGGATGCACTTCTATCTAGTACGGACTCCTCGTAAGAAAACGGGAGGCAGCGTTAGGCCTCGTTATTTTTCTTGCTCGGTATACCTACAGTGCCCGCTTTCGCAAAATGGCGGTCCATGAACGTGACGCAGCGCTTGTCGATTCGCTTGGCTAAGCATGCTGCGCTCGTTGATAAACACGGGAGCAACGTCGTGCCCTAATTTTGGACTGTGCATTAGGGACCGCTGAGCATAGACTGACCGTTCCCGATCACGGCGGGTAATCGCTCGTTCTGCTATGCCGACACGCTTATTGACTGAGTCGCCGAAAGCTCCGTGTTGCACTCCATCACGATAGCGAGCCGTTATGCCTCCGAGTCAAGATGTCGAAACAACAAAAGGATTGAAATGCAGGACGAGAATAGCCTGGTGATCAATCATCGTATAATGTACATAGAGTATACATATAGGCCGGTGGTGTTCCTTCATTGCTGGACGCAAAGCCATTGTTTGGTTCAAGCGTATAGTTAGCTCATTTTCTTTCATTGATGACTGGGGGGGGGGGGGGGGGGGGGGCGTGAAATGTACAAGCTTTGTTGCCTGCTGCGCATGCGGGCCTTCATTCACATTGAGTGTAATTCTTAGTAGCTTTCTCCAGCCCTGAACAAGCTGTCATTTGCACTGAATAGCGCCTTGAATGTGAACGAAACGCTACAGTGGCACCTGCTATAGACGATGAGGAAATAGTCCTGGACATTGGAACGCGGAAACTCTAAGCCGGGGTCAGAGGCATTTTGGGCGAGAAAAAGTTGCAAGCAAGTTCGAATGATGCGACGAAAACTTGTCACTGGTAGCGCGCTGCCTAAAACGGTAAGCAAAAGAACCTAAGCGCACGCTGATAGTGATCTATAGAAATCATTTTTAATGCGAATAGCATACTTTGCCTACAGCCGTCTTGAGCCTATCCGTCCGTCCGTCCGTCCGTCCGTCCGTCCGTCCATCCATCCATCCATCCATCCATGCATGCATGCATGCATGCATATATTTCTTCCCAAAGTTCGGGAATTAATATCTCGAAACTGGTGTCATCCTGAGAATTCGTTCCAAGTGGATGTGCCTTGCGAACTCCCCAGCTATAATTTGTAAATTGCAATATGTGTCATATTAAGGTAATTAGTTATAACCTTAATTAGTGAATTTTGTTAATTTATCGATTATGCAGTTCAATTGTTTGGACAAGTAATGTCCGCCTCTTCGACTAGACCAGCTCACGGACTAGAACTGTGCTATCTGCCACAGGCAATTAAAAAAAAATGTTTGGAAGTGTTCGCTAAAGGCGCCGATATTTAGATAACACCACAAATGGTATAAGAACGAGCTTGGTGACATTAGGAACATTAGCCTTTATAGAACATTAGGAGGGAGCATCGCATCGGGCAGATAGCCTCGGCAAGGCAACCTCATCTGTCTCTTCGGGGCCCCTCTGCGCTTTGACTCTTGGGGAATAGGCCCAACCGGACGTTTCAAGGCATTGTTTGGTTAGTGGTAGAGCTTTTAGTGACGCCAGCGTCACGATCGGCTAACGGCCCTCCGCTCTACTCTGCCACACTCTGCGCGCTCTCGGCGACTAGAAATTACCGCTTGCCTATCACGTAGTAAGGACCTGTTTCCCAATAAACTTCCTTTGTGTGTTCTTTTTTTTATTTTTTTCATGGCTAGCAGCAAAATTGTCGTGTGATGCTCCCTCTAAGTTGCTCTGGTATGCACTATACTATGGTACGCACATATACGTGTGTGACCACGACGCCTTAGCTTTAAAACGTGCAGCTTGTCTATGCCATACAGAGTGAACCCAAGTGAGCCATGCACGACGTTCCTCTTGCTATACTTCTCTGTTCCTCTTCGCGTCGCGTTTGTCCACTGTCACGTGGCGCTAAGGCTCTACGGCTCTGACACGGGGCGCTTCGCGGATCGCGGTGTCGGTCGAGCGACCTCGTCTGTATACACGTGCGAGTGGTAGCGGGCCCCCCATATATCCGAGAAATGAGCGCGACTTGTCGCGGCGTCGTGCGTACACGCCTGCGCCGTGAATTGTCCGGAGAGAGCAGAAGCATGCTCGTTCTCAATCGTTGTCGCAGCGTTGGCTTCGTTGTACACACAGGGCCATTTGTGCTCGGTATATAAATGACAGGAGAGGCGATGGCTAAGGCTGACCACAAACGTTAGCTTACGATTTTTGGCGTCAGAGTGGAAGATTCGAAAAGAAAGAAAGAAAGAAAGAAAGAAAGAAAGAAAGAAAGAAAGAAAGAAAGAAAGAAAGAAAGAAAGAAAGAAAGAAAGAAACGCATGTGTGCTTGTGTGCGCTGCTATATACAGTATAATGTAATGCTTTCTTGAGGAAAAAAAAAAGAATTGTGTCGTAAGTGTTTTTCTTGTGGGAATACCTTCACTGGGCCTTTGAAGGCCAGTGAAGTTTATGCCGTTGGGCGAACTTTCGAAAAAAAAAAAAAATCTGCGCTCTCCTAAGAGAAGATAAATCCGCCGCGGTATGTAAATCGTACTTCTTTCATAATAATCCATGGCTTGTAATACTCTGTCTACGAACACGGTTTCCTTTGTCACAGATTGAATTATATCTCCCTGTTCCATAGAAGGCCATATATTAACTCGTTCATTGCTATAATGGCTGTCCGTGGCAGTGCATGGCTGAGGGGTCATGCAGCAGCACCCAGCAGACTTCGTCCGCACTTAACACTGTATTTAAAGAATTAAAAGGCACTTCTGTTGATTAATTCTTGTCTGCGAAACAATTTCGTAAAGTTCTAGCTCAATTGACTGTCATGGGCTTACGCGTACGGAAGTTGGTTTTATACTTCCCTAATACCCGTCGTAATTCACCATCAGCGATCAAGCGGACACTGATTGCATGGATCCTTGTCTGACTAGAAATCCGTATTAAGAGGGCGGGGGGGGGGGGCGTTTCCGAGAGTGTTGCAGCATTTCCGGTCGCAAACTGTGTTGTCGAGGAAACGGCGCGCACGTTTTCCTGACGCGCGCGGTTGCAGCAGCTGAGTGAAGCCAGTCTCCGTAAATACATCAGCGTGCTTGTCAGGAACACGCTTTATTGCGTATACCCCAAAGCCATGAGGCGGCCTCTCTCGGCGACGTTTCTTGCGCCAGGAAATCATCAGTATATAGCAGGAAGACATTCGCAGGAAGCCGTGAGTTTTTTTTTTTTTTTTTTTTTTTTTTTTTTTTTTTTTTTTTTTTCCTATGCTCACGACGACTATATGAGCTGTCATATCTTTTTGTGCACTGGAAGCTCGTTCTTGTGGTAACCTCCGCACGCCGTCCCGTCGTGTTGCGTGACCTGTTTAAGCCCTCCACGTGCCGTCACAGCAACGGATCACTTCTCGCTGCTCCGAATATGTCTGTCATATTGGAAACGGAAATTTATTAGCATACGTCTGTCTGTGCCCGTCTGGCTCCGAGTGCAGCATTTTCATCCGCGCATTGCCTTGCAGCTTGCAGCTCTTTCTTTCTTTCTTTCTTTCTTTCTTTCTTTCTTTCTTTCTTTCTTTCTTCTTTCTTTCTTTCTTTCTTTCTTTCTTTCGTACTCGGGCACCGTTTCACGTGAATGCGATGCTAAGCTGAAACAGAAAAGAAACTTAAAGCGCGCAAGACGGAAAACGTATAGTACCATTTTACTTTTCAAAGCCTTAAAGGGTCATCTTTATCAACATGTGCGAAGGGACAATGACGCACCACGGAAGCTCTGTTGTGACGGAAGGTGTACCGGGGCTTTATATAGTGCGGGCTGTGATTGGAAATTAGCTGCATGCCTCTATACTCGTTTACGAATTAAAATAAATGCGAAGTGGCCACCACACTTTGGAGATTCTGAAACTTGTTTATCCAGATCAGCTGTTAAGCGGGATCTGCATAATGGAAGCTTTGCTCTCGCGGTAATTGTCGGCCAATGCATGGTACCGTGATTCACTGGCGTTGTCCGTTTCGTATGTCGGACAAAACTCTGTTTCAACATCTAACCTCAGTATAGCAGTTGAGCACCAAGTATTTGTGTATAACACTGGATTTGGCTCTTACATCTGTCTTGTACAGAAATTTGGCACTGCCTCTATAGCGACTCTGTGGGAGTCAGAGACCGTTGAGCTCGTTTTTGTGAAATGTCTATAAAATGCAGTATCGCAACTATCTTAATCCCGATCTTGGCAACTGGCAGCTTTAGTTATGGATACTTAATTTATGCTGCACTCAAGTGCTTGTACAAATACTATATCGTATAGATGAAGTATAGGCAAGGTCGAAAGTACATTCTCTTAACAAAAAAAAAAATCAAATTCGTAATAACTTTAAGCGTTTAGAACAACCTCCTGATACACCGAAAGGATTCGATAGCAATAACAGCGTCATAATGACTCAATTATTTCGCCAGAAGCGCGCCTCAACTGCTGTATATGCCATCGCATTTAATTTATAACGGTTCACCATGTCGAAACTGCTCGTTAAACCGCGCATGCTTTGGCGTTCACTCACTGTCGCAAGGCCGATCGGCGAAAGAGATTATTATTGCACCCGATGTTCGTCGTTACGGTCGCTTTCACTGTCCCAAATAGCACGGACATGACGTGGTTCTTCGAACTAATCCCGATGATTTGATCGCTACAGATATACTCGAAATATTCCCAGACGCATGTACACGATTTTGTGTTGTTGTTTGTTAATGTACACATATACCGCTGCAGCGTCGTCTCGTGCATTTGACACAAAATGAGCGCCACACGTAAAAGAAAGAAATTAGAAAAAAAAAAGTAAAGCGCGTTCTTCGAAGGGGCTCTCCGATTACAACTATGATGTATGACGACCTGAATTGCTCGCTAACGAGCGAGCAGCCCCGATTACTGTCGGCTACGTGTGAGTCCCGGCATTCTTTATCGTAAATCCGGGTCACAGCCACTACACGGAAGACTATGCAACTATAAACATAAAAAGAAGCGATTCAACATTGGCGCAAGCTTGTTCGCGATCGTGTCGTTTAATTCCCGTTGCGAAACTGCTTGCGAGGACGTGCTCTCCTGGAGAAATGCTTTGTCGTTAGCTGTTATTGTACGGCCAGCGTTCGGTAACATTTAGGCCTAACATCTGCATGAGCCGCCATGTGCATGCGGCAGCTGATCCGTCACAAGTTGAGTGGTTGGCTGTTGCACTCACATGCAGACATTTGTAGTAAAATAACATCGCGTAGTGTACCTAAACGAGTATACTAACACGTACCTGCATTGACATTATACCTTCGCACACTTTGTTGTCTTGTAACGTACGTCATATAGATAAAAAACATTATACGTGCTGTCTCTGTACTGGCTGGTTGAAGAGAACGACATGACCTTTTGTGTAGGTCTCATGTATACGTGGTTGATATTCCCGTGCTCTATATACAAAGCCTTGGTTTTAGCAGTAAACTTTCCCCCGGACTTCAAGAACGCGAGCGTAGTGCCAACTGATGCGTGTTGGTTATATGATTCGTGTAGAAGAATTCAGCTTGAAGACTAAGAGTGTTGCGTTGTAGGCTTCGCGTGTCCTTTCCTGTCGTCACTGCCTGTCTTCTGTGCTTAAATATCTTACACGAATCAACGGGCATCTTCGCAGCTTGAAAGCAGGAGCAAATATCGTGAAATTTATATTCAAGACCTCGGCTTTGGTTAAATCTACATCTGCGCAGGCTTAAAGAGACGGTAAAGAGAAAAATTATAGTTAGTTACCGTGGTAAGTGGTTCTTGAGGGAAAGGGAAAGGTTGGCGCTATCTTCTGCAGCCCTTGAGGGAGCACGGCTCAGCGCCAAAATTAGTTACCGTTCGACAATACCAAGAAAACCACTCCTACAGTGAGGAGATGCTTCGTGAGCCAGAAAATACGCAAACACGATAGGCGGATGGCAACGCTGCCTTAATATTATCGCAATATATTTCGCCATGACGTCATGGATTTTTGGCGGCGTCTAGTTGCTGGGGTCTAGTTATTTTCTTATTTGCAGCAAAGATTGGCTTCATTGTATTCTTTAAAAAGCAAAAAACTGAACTTGGCACGTTTCAGAAATTCTTACTGTGCCGCAAGGCTTAAATAAAAAAAGAAAGAAAATGTGAAATTTGGCCGTGACGTCACATAGACGTGCGGCACTGGGATTTCGGCGCGAGAAAGGAAATGGGACTTTCACCTTTCTTTTCTTTTCTAACATTCAGCCTATTACCGCGAAATAAACGCAAATTGAGTTTTGAAGAATTCTTTATCAATATAAACTGATTTATAGTGATTCTCTTTGGTGCGCCTTTAAGCAAACGTAGGGTTTCTTTGTCTTTCTTTCCCTCTCTTTCTCTCTTCCCTTTGTTCATTGCGTCATGAAGCACCATGCAAGCTGGACTAGCAACAAGAAATGAGTTAATAAAAATTATCCGCCGGAAGTTTCATGCAAACGAAAGTTTCGTACTCGTATATATATGAACTCTCACAGGTACTTTTCCCAGCATACTGCTGATTTCCGGTAGATGAAACATTTTTCTTTTCCGAGAGTCAGTATACACGCACCCATCTGCAGTGCAGAATACTGTATTTGCCCTCCTTCTCTGTCCCCGCCCGCTGTCGCCAAAGTGTCATTTGGCGCAGGGCATTCGGATAGACGACGTATACCGTAGACGTATCAAGCGAACCCAGTTTCCTCTGCATGCTCGTTTGCCACGCCTGGACAGTCGGCTCCCTGCAATTCACGTACACTCAGTTCTACAGGGAACGATTTCGTGCGTCCGTATATACGTAGATGCCGGGAGGCGATTAGTATACGACCGCTGCCACTCGTGCTTGCTCGAATGGGCACGTGTTCTCTCGCCATGCTGGAATCGTTCTTCCGGCTGCCAACTTTAGGCAACGGGCTTGTCCCTCGTGTCGTTTTGCGCGCCTCTCGTTCCGACACCGAATTTGGCGTCCACTACACTCAGTTATCAAAAGGCTGCGGAGGAAAGGGGGAAAAAGAAAAAATAATAATACGAGACAGAGAGAGAGAGAGAGAGAGAGATAAGAGAGAAGATAGCTATTGCTGGAGTTACTGGAAGCAGTTGGTGGAGCAGCCGAACAGCGCATGCGTGCCAGATCTGTGGCGCACTTGCACAGCGTTCCAGGAGGAAGCCAGCGAGGGTGTACACACGTTCTTCGGGGCCAGCTCGGAGTCCCTAATGGTTGTCGCGGCGGTCAGCGAGCAACTCGTACGTGTGGCCAGCTCCGAGTCCCCATTGTCATTTCTCTTCTTTGTTTTTCTTTCTTCCGCGCTCCTTCTTGTCGGTCCAGTTGCGCCATAACGGTTCTGTAGCACGCTCCCGTACGCACGGTGGAACGCAACACCCCTCCCTCTCTCTCCACCACTTCGCACCCCGCTACGTATACTTCTGTAGGCGCGTGTGCGCGCCCCCGTGGCTCACTTGTAAACCAAAAGGGCCTCGTTTCTCACCTTTTCTTCGGGCTTTCTTTTCGTGTCTTCTCATCACTGCGCGCATGCGCGCGCGCCCCTGCGACCGCGTATTATACATCGCCTCTGCAGGCAAGGACGCGCGGTCCATTGTGGGCCGCCGTGGTGGTCGCGCAATGTACCGCTGTCTTGTGGGTCGGCTTCCGTCTTTGGCTCTGGCTATTAATCTCTCTCCATTCTTCGCTCTCTCGTACCCTCCTCGCATTCTCCATTCTCAACCTTGCGCCTCGAGTCACCGCTTGCACCCGACCCCACGCGAACGCTCGCGTGACTCCGAGCCGCCCTCGCATCGCTCGCTTCAATTTTTATTAGTATTTCTTTCTTTCTTTCTTTCTTTCTTTCTTTCTTTCTTTCTTTCTTTCTTTCTTTCTTTCTTTCTTTCTTTTCCGACCCAAAACTGGCGCGGGCCACGGAATCCCGCTTCTTTGCCATCGTCGTGGTCCCACCATGGTCCGCTAAGTTTCCACGCATACTTGAATACCACACGCTTGTATGCCTTCGCTCAGCTTATATCCTTTTTCTCGTGTTGGCGATCTCTCGCCACGAACCGTGAGCAGCGTTAAGCCTCGCATCGCGTGGACGTGTATATACGTTTCGCGTGCGCGGACCGATGTGCTCCCGTTTGGGTGAGCACTTATAGTTCGTCGAGCACACAACTGACTCGAAGAAGCTTCCGCGGTGCTGACGCCTTCGGCAGCTTCATGCTGTATAGTATATATACGTATACTGCATTCATCTATTTGCATCCTTGATTTAATTGTTCCGTTATCCGTGACCAAACGGCGCGTGAAACCACGCGACGAGCGCAGCTGATAGCGTTGGCTCGGCATTTGCTGTTGGAAAACCTAGTCCGAGGATGCTGTTGTATATAGGGGTGCATATACTGTGAAGCCGTTCTATATATAGCTGTTCATGTATGCGGCGTGGAAAGACAGTCTCTTGTGTTTTGTTGCGTTCTCGTGGCGCGTGCATGATTCAATTAACGCGCGTCCCGTGTTTCTATTTGCGCTCGCCTAACGTTTCGCCCCCCCCCCCCACACACACACACACTTCTTCCGTCGCTATATCGCGTGAGACATTTGGGCAGTCATTAGCGGTACAGGCCAACTTCTGCATTCACCTTTCTTGGAGAGAGACAAGAGAGAGAGCTAGGAGAGGACAGGCAGGGAGGTCAACCACAAAAGCGACCGGTTTGCTACCCTACACTAGGGGTAAGGGAAAGGGGGAATAGACAAAAGAGAAGGAATGACTGGGAGGTTAGCCGGTGTAAGTACTGGCTGGCTACCCCGTGCTATAGGTAAATGGGTAAAGGGAATAAAAGGTGATAGAAGAAACGAATAAAAAAATTGTGGGAAATATTGTGACACTATAACCCGATGCTACGCGCTACGACGTTCACAGTCTTGGAAGTGGGGCGTTATAGCAGGGCTAGAAATAGACGCGGTTTAGCCGATGTGCCCATGTATAGGCGAATGGTATTAAAATAGATTGGACTTCGATGAGAACGCCAGGTGAGAACCCCACGTGATCGAAATTAATATCGAGTCCGCCACTGTAGGGCGTGTCTCATAATCAGATTGTGATTTTGGCACGCGAAACCTAAGAAATTAATTTAATTTAATGAGAATTCCGCGTTTAATTGTCATTGCCACCGAACATGCCACTTTCTTTTCAGTCGAACCCGAATATGTCGAATCTGAAGGGGATCACAAAGTTCGATATACAGGTAATTCGATATATAAAATTAAAATTTTCTACAAAATTTTCCAAGGGGATTTTACTGCTGTTCGTTATACACAATAATTCGATGTATCTGGGTTCGACTGAATATCATTTTCCTGCTAGCATGCGGCTTAAAAACTCTTATATTTTGGTATTTTCGTTTGAACTCTATGGAAGTTCTATTGTGATAATAATTTCACAGGTGCTAACCTGATTCATGAACTCGGCGTCATCAATAAATTTTACCGCGGGTCGCTCCTGTTGAATGACTTTCGATAAGGATTCACATTATCTGGAGCACTTCCGATATTTAGGCGTACGCACAGGCACGCGGTAACTGGCATTAGAGCCGACGTACAAATCAGCCAGTGGAACATTTCTCACCTGCACGGTGCGATTTAGATATCAGCGAAGGCAGGACCCGCAAGCGCCTCTCATCTATTAGGCGACGACAGCACGGAAAGTTGGGATAATAACGAGACTGCCTATCCAAAAATGTGTGTGTGTGTGTGTGTGTGTGTGTGTGTGTGTGTGTGTGTGTGTGTGTGTGTGTGTGTGTGTGTGTGTGTGTGTGTGTGTGTGTGTGTGTGTGTGTGTGTGTGTGTGTGTGTGTGTGTGTGTGTGTGTGTGTGTGTGTGTGTGTGTGTTTGGAAGCCCAACCCAGCAACTCATTCATATGTCAAGGAACCGTGAATCTTTATAAGGGAGTTCTCATATACCCTTCGGTATGAGAACCCGCTTGTCTTGTCACTGTCCCACTAAAATTGCCGAAACTAAAATTGATCTTAGTCGTCGGCTCTACGGCTAAGAAGGGCCAGAATGTTTGTCGACTCTGACCCTTCCTATAGCCGAATTCCCAAAGTGGAGTCGATTAAAAGAGACGTGAGAAATAAGAAATGACGAACTGCTGGCTAAGATAAACAATCAAAGAAGTTGTTTATATTCGAGGGAGGTATATACGCAAGCTATAACCTTTATTCTGTAACTTTTAATAATTACGTTTCACTGCGAATTCGGGGTTCTGATGCAGGCTGCGTTTCTGGCTCTCCTCTGATTGACATCTGATGCCGAGCACGCCGCCGCACGCCGCCGGCCATCGCCACACGAAAACGGTCATGGAAGTCCCGTTATAACAGCTTCTCTCTTTAAAAAAACAAAAACAAAAAACACGCTTTTAACGGTAAAGGAGTCGTAATTGACTCGCATAAACACAATCAAATAGTGGGGTAAGTTCGTCAGACTAACCTTTAAAAAGGATGAGCATGTGTATTCCTTCGGGAGTACCCAAATATAGGCTTCTTTTCGGACAAGAAAATTAAATTAAACATGTCATGCGTACAATTTATGTCATGACATACGTGCCATGAGAAATATATCATTCATGTTATGTATACATGCATGCCGTGCCTATTCTGATTATATATATATATATATATATATATATATATATATATATATTGCAACGACCGCGACGCCATCACGACGTAGGATAGGAAGCTAGCTAGATATACAGACACTCAAAACGCCTGTAGTTCGCAAACAATGCTTCGCATTAAAAAACAAAATAACAATCACGCGCCCTTCCACTGCTGTGAAGGTGGATTACCTGCGAAGCAGTTGAGCACAGGACATAGGGGTGACACAGAATTTAGATCAAAGGTATGAGCAAATCTTATTTCTCTTGAGCGGTGACGGCGGTCATCCCGAAGAAATACACACGCGCACACACTTTTTTTTTTTTTTGATCGGCGGTCTTGATCGGCGGCATACATTCGCGTGGAAGACTACCGCCACCTGGGGGAGCCGGAGGAAAATAGGCACGTGCGACGGGACCGCCACGCTGGGAGAGCGGAAGGAAACTAAGCACGCAAGCGCTTGGAACGACGACAAAGAGAGGGCGGTGCGAGCGTACACGTGGCCGACGCGGGTCGCACAGCGGCAAATCTGTGAGAAACCTTTATTATCTACATTAGAGTCTATATACTGATCTTGAAAATGGTGCTTATTGATAACTAATCTACTGAAAATGCATATGCATGTGATGAAACGTATAAACTTTACTACGGAATGTAGCGATTTTGCATCGGATTCTGGAGATGAGTTCTTGGACACGTAGATTTGTTGACGCACACGAAAAATGCGTGGAATGTTAGCCATAGACAGTTTCGCTGTAAATAAATGAAAAAAAAGGGGGGGGGGGCGAACGAGAGCAGTGACCAACAGAAACGAGTAACTGCAGAAAATCTGCAAACTCGTGCACGCATTGCAATAATTCGCATTATTCCGTGAGATGCTTGCGTCTGTATATAGTGCAGAGAACTACAGTAGGTCCGTTGAGGTATACAGGGAGAAGAACGGCGAAAGGAGTGGTTCACGACTGCAGCACGAAGGAAATTTGCAAGCGAAACACGTATCCGAGCAATCCGAGCAGCCGCAGCGAGTAACGCCCGGACCTATTTAGCTCGGCGATTTCTCGCTGGCCTAGCTACAGACCCTCGTGTTTTTCACTGACACGGAACAAGCAAGCCCCCGATAAAACAATCTCGGCACGAAACGAGCTCCGTCTCGCAGTGATGTCGCACTTGCCGCGGAGTACGAAAAAAAAAAAAAAAATCGGCGGAGCGAAGTAAAAACAAGACGACGAGAAGAAGCCGGAAGATGGAGTGGCATACTATACGATGGGAGGTGTGATCTCGTACACACGAAGCGCACGATCGGCAATATATCTCTGCGGTTTGCCCTCTCCCCTCATTCATTTTTTTCTTTGTTCTGGCTCACCGTGCGCCATCGCTGGAGAGCGCGTGGTTTGTCACGCGCTCTCGTGGGAAAGAAAAGAGCGCTGCGCATATCGCCTGGCGCGTTTTTAATGCGCCGTAAATCCGCGGTTCCGCCACCAATTGACTCCTAGCTCGCGGCTTCGCGCCGCGCCGGCGTGACCTGCGCGGTTGTTGGCGAGCCACCCGAAGGAGGAAGGAAAAGCTGCTGGAGAGCGCGGCTTGGAGCTATAGCGCGCGCACCTGTATGAACGCTGGGTGAGACGTATAGTATACGCTAGGGCACGCGCTGGCACGCATACTCACGCACACATACTTTTCGGGAACACAAACACACACGAGGGCATGCTATACGAGGGCGTTGTATGCACACACACACGAAAAGGATTAACGTACAAACACTGGAAACTGATTTACACCCTTAAGGGTGCACAGGGGTGTGAGAGTGTAAATTGTTCCATAACACACACCCTTACGTCTGTAAATGGTGCGAGTTATAGACAGATTTACAACCTTATGCACCCTTAACGGCGTAAATTAGCTTACAGCGTGTGCGTGCACGCACACTATGTGGTCACATACACACGCATACAGTCGGCGACGAAAGTCTACGGAACAACGGCGTTTGCGAAAACGTTAGATTCCCACGACTACTGACTGAACACTTACCTTCGAATTCAAAGTCTCAATTTCTAGTATATCTTTTCCTGCGAACCACACAGCGATATATTCATTAAATTAGAAGCGCCATGCCTTAATGCACAGCGGAAATTCGCATTCGCGGTTAAAACTCGTGTCCCACAAACTTTTGTTACCGACTGCGCACTCGAAAAGATACGAAACACGCACGATATTGCAGGCACTTCATACGCTCACTAATAACGCCCGCTGCCACAAGCACACGTATGCGCACACTGTATATACGTATATACGGAGGCGCACACGTTTGCACACTGACGCGCACAGAGACGCAACCACACGCGCCCAGGCGCAACCACATGTGCAGCGCGCATGCCGCAATACACTCGCGCGGGCGTCCGCTCACGTTTTCGCGGCGTTCCCGATTCTCCCGCGTGATGAATAGATCCAGCAGCCGCTAGCTGCAAGCGCACACACACTCGTAGCGCGTATACGCGTTTAATACGCTGCACGGCGCGCGCTTCCTCCGGGCATGCGGCGAGTGATGCGAGGTGCCGACGACGAGAAGCCGTTCACGTGGAAAAAGGTTCGCGGCGAACGACTCGGTCGTGCGGCGTTAATGGCGTTTCCGCCTTCTCTTGTGATCTACCCGTTGAATAGGGGGTCGAATCAGCGAGAAAGGAGCACGCGGTACGGCACATATGGTGTTAAGAGGGCGCGTCTGCAGCGATATGGTGTATATAAGAGAATGCCGCGTTCTTTTTTTTTTTTTTTTCACTTGGTCGTTGCGCGCGGTTATCTTTGTTCTCAAAATCTGGGGCTTCCAGCTTTCTTTTTCTCCCCGATTTTCGTTTTGTGACGAAACCGGCACAGCGGCTTATTCGCAGTCTCCCGCCATGCTGGAATACTTTATAACTGAAGCACGAACTGGACTGATATGCAGTTCTCTCGTCGGCAATTGCCCGATGAGCCGCTCGTCTGGTTGATGAATAAAAGAAAGAAACGATGAAAATATTCTCCGACGATTACGATACTCCCTAATGCGAAATTTGAGCGCAGCTCTATACGTGTTTTCATGCCGCGATATATTGACTGGCGCGGACAATCTGTCTCGTGCGGCACGTTGCAAACGGAGCCAAGTGTCGCGCGACTGCCTCGCTAATCCGGAGATCGCGAGAGGCAGCGCGCGGGTGACGCGTGGGCGCGATTCACAGCAGCCGCCGCAGACAGACCTCCGCTTATGCAGCGCTTTGTTTCCATATATAGTATCGGTGGACGCGCTCTCCGCATGCCTTAGCGTTGACGTCATCGGGTGAACAGACGACGCGCGTTACTCTAGCGCCATCTCGTAGCCACCATCGCCGCCGCAGAGCCCATCTTGCGCGGCACTACGATTTTATTCTCACGCTTTCGCCATACCGTCCTCCTCCGCTTTCCGCCTCTTGGTTCCGCTGCATCATCCTCCTCCGCAAAATCCCTCCTCGTGCATGCTCTCTTCGCTATCGGCGTCTTTCATTCCCCGCTGCGCTCCGCGTTCGCTCTTTCACTCTTCGCAATGCTCGTTCACTCTTCGCAATGCTCGTTCACTCGGTTACGAGGGACGCCGACGCTCGCCGTAGGAACGAGCGCCTAAGAGGTGCGCTCTAAAAAGGATCTCGTGGGCGACTCACTCTTTGTCATTGTTTGTCATTTATGTGTATCTGAATAGCGACAGGAGTAGCGTAGCAGCGATTACTATTTCATCTTTAGTACACGCGCTTGTTGATGTGAGCACCCGTTCGTTCGAACTATGCGCTAAGACAGTCTAATTACATTTTATAAACTCGATAAATCGAACTTTTCCACACAGAAGGCCTCGTTCACTGAACAAGGCCTCCCGTGTGGAAGCCGGAACATGTACCCCTTTCGACAACGCCATTTTGATATAAGCGTTCTATTTATGGTGTTTATAATGTGAATCTACTTCCCGAGCAAACGATATTTAGTCCAGTTATTGATTTTACAGTCTAATTGCATGTGCGAATTTGCGCTCTGCAGGAACTCAAAGAGACAGCTTACGACATAGAAATTGCACGGTCCAGTACTTTTTTTTTTTCTTCTTCTTGCTGTTTTGCGAATGTCGTGGAAGGGATTGTGAGGGTTGCATAAAAATACGTGTCCACGCACCATTTACCTGAGTCAACACAATCATAATCATTTTCATCAACATCAGTATCATAATTTAATCATAGTCGTTGTGAGAGCGCTTGCCTTATGAGTGAACGCTCCTATGCGTTAAGCTTTAGAGTGTTCGCCTAAGCCCCTCATTGAAACATTGACAATGGTGTTGGCGTCATTCAAGTCATTTGACAGCTCTACGCGATTCCCTTTCGAGCAGCAAGCTAATAATTTGATTTGATTAGTAGATTATTGGCAACGCTTCGTACATTGAGTGTTTGCTTGCAGGACTACTCGAACAATGACATTCGTGCATGCGTGTATAATAGTGTTCTTATGGCACAGAGGACACGAACTTCTATTACTTAACGCGAGAGCATGTGGGGCGCATCTATAACGGTTAGCTTTGTATTTTGGCTTATTTACAATTATGTTTTTTTTTTGTAGTCTTAGTATGTTTGTGTGTGTGCGGTCTGTGTGTGCGTATTATGCGGGAGAAAGAGTTGTCTCATTTTTTTTTTTTTTTTTTGCCTTGGACTTGGCACAGCCGGCTTTAATGTATAGCGAACAGGCATCCGCCAAGCATTATTTATTTATTTATTTATTTATTTATTTATTTATTTATTTATTTATTTATTTATTTATTTATTTATTTATTTATTTATTTATTTAAGTACTTCAAAATACCCCTGTTCCTGGGTTTTACACGAGGAATGGTCAAGCATACATAGAAAACAAGTCAACAACAGGAAAGGAACGCTAATTACAAGAATGCAAAATAACCATGAATAACGAACACAAACAAGTAGCAAAGGCAACGCATACAGCAGTAAATATAAACAAATGTGAACACGGGTAATATTTAGTCTGGTAAAGTATTTGTGAAAGTCTTATCTGCCTTGCGCTTTTTTCTTTTCTCTGCGTTCGCAGGTCGGTGACCAGATCATCCGCATCAATGGCTACCCCATCGATCACTTCATCCACGAGGAAGTACTGGCGCTGCTCAAGGCCAAACCAAACATCGTGCTCAAAGTCAAAAGTGAGTAGTCACCGCCCTCTGTCGGAAACGAATGATATTATGTGTTCGCGGTGCGCCGATGGGCTGAACACTGTTCTCCTCCCCGTCTCTCTCGCAGGTGTCGGGATGATTCCTATCAAAGAGTGAGTACCCTCACTTTCTTACTCCCGCAAGAATGTATTTCTCCAGATCAAACGTATTCATTTTATCGATTGCTGATTGATTTGGTGTTGAGTTTTCTTCATCTAAACGTTGATGGAAGAGAAGAGGGAACAAAAAATTATTCGGACAGCTTCATCGACCTTGTTGCCCTTCCTGAATGCAGCAGGGGATAAAATAGTAATCTTAACAGCCGCTAAATACCTGAATTTATTTATTTATTTATTTATTTATTTATTTATTTATTTATTTATTTATTTATTTATTTATTTATTTATTTATTTATTTATTTATTTATTTATTTATTTATTTGTAAATACTGCAACACTCACTTAGGGTTTTCGCAGAGTGAATTTACATGTTGTTGGGTTTCTGCAAATTGGCAAACACTAAAACAAATACAGGAAAGGGGAGTATACACTGTGGCAATGCAACACAGTGGTCTATAGGAAACAAGCATAAGAACACATTATGTACTCAGCACTACATTCAAGAAACGTCGCTACTCGAGGGGTGTGCGGCAAAAAAGGTTTAAGGATGGTTGTAAAACAACTTCATTAGTAAGGTTATTCCAATCGGTAATTACCATAGCAAAAAAATGAGTACTTAAGAGTGTTATTACTAGATAGCGAAAGGGGCAAAAAATTATTTTTTTTTCTAATTTTCTTGCTTTCGTCTCGCGTAGCAACAAGCGCGACCCCCTCACCTGGAAAATGGTGGAGCCCGACCCCTGTAGCAGCGGTTCCGACGGGACGGTAAGTTGCGTCACTCCCTTGATTGAGCTCCGTGTCGCCTTGACCCACCCGCTGTGTTGTTTTATGCGTGGAAACTTTATGGCACATCCTACAGCGCTCACTTATTTCTTTTTCTTTTTTTTTTTCATTGAAGCATTCCGTGAGCAGTGGTTCCAGCCTCGACGAGTTCGTCGAGACGAAAGTGTTCATCTCGGGCATCGGGGGTTCCAGTCTTGGCTGCAGGTGAGGACCGTACTATATAACGTCC
Organism: Dermacentor silvarum; assembly: GCF_013339745.2. NCBI lineage: Eukaryota > Metazoa > Arthropoda > Arachnida > Ixodida > Ixodidae > Dermacentor > Dermacentor silvarum. Next base: position 96,973,908 of record NC_051157.2, read on the forward strand.
TAACGAAGTCAAAACGTTGTATGAGTATAGTCTCGAAATGTGGGAATATTCGAAAGCTCGTACGCGAATCGAATACTTCTGCTTGCGTGTTCGCGTCGGTGCTAACCATTGTTCTTTCCAGTACTTACTAGTTGGACCAGTTCTTACGAGTCCGACCACTGTTAATCGTTTCAAGCCTCCGTCTGCCTGTGAACCTCTGTCCTGTTGCACAGTACTAACATAGGGCTTTCACGGTGTATAGTAAGTGCTGAAAGTGCGAGTAATTAAGTGCTGCTGCTTGCTTTTATGTCAAAAACAAACTGACACCGACGGCGTTAGCACTCGCTATTGCGTCACAAAACGTGACGCTGTGGAATGTAGCGAGGCTATTTTCGGCCATGTTGGCGTCGTCTTTACAGTCGTTTATGCTTTCGAGGAAAGAGAAGAGGAAACAAGATCGCCGTTTGCGCTGCTCACAGCACTTTGCCGGGACCACCGTGAGGGTTAAACTAACGCGCCAGTATATACTATACTGGCTCGCGGAAACAACGCAGCCTTTCTTATTTGTCAAAGTGAGTCCTTTCCGGCCATGCATGCTGCGAGACGGAAGAAGGGGAATCCACTGTCTTGTAACCGGAGGGAGACAGAATAAGCTCCTTCTTGACGTGGAAATACCGTAATTTCCGGACTACAGCGCGCACCCAGTGTATGTAGACAACGGGGGGCCAGTTCCGGTAACTATATATATACAAAAAGGAAATAAAGGGTTTGTTGGATTTCTCGCTTCTGATGTGCACAGATCAAGCTGAGACCAAAATCTACAACCTGCACGTAAGACGTCAGCGTTAATACGCGAATTTTTTTCTAATACGTACGCTAAGTAGCCGCTATTTTCTACGCAGTGTGTTATGCCAAAAACCTATTCAGTCGGTGACGAATCGTTCAGGGGACTCCTCACTGCTCAGCTCGCTGCCTTTCTCGTTTTACTCGTTTTCTTCGGTGTCAGAGGTTCGTATCACGAGTTTAAGGGAGCCATTGAAGATAAGTTTACTGGGATCGTCTCCCGAGGTTCTGCCGACGCTGCAGGACAGCAGCGACCAGGAGCAGCAACCAACCACTCTTGCAACGTGCGACGAAGCGTGCAACAAGAGTTGCGAATTAACGTTTAAGCGTGAATAGTCATTCAACTGTAGTTCGGAAAATACGGTAACTTTGCCGTCGCTGCTCGAGCTCGCTCTAGGTTAGCGGGGGAAAATAAATAAAATAAAATAAAATAAAATAAATAAAAATAACGCTGCGAGACAGAATGCAGAAGTACGAATAGGGAAGAAATATAAGCAAACAAACCGACAAAACATAGTGCTATTTAAGAAAGCAAACGGAAGTGTGCTCGTCATATTTAAGTGAGACGTGACGGCTAGGACGGTAACGTCATTAGGAAACGAAGTTCTACTCGGACCTTCCTATAGTATGTGTTGTTCTGAGAAAACGAAACGAGAAGTCATGCGCGTTGTTTCGCCATTTTCACCGTCACATAGAAACGGTAATTACTCTCTCTCTCTCTCTCTCTCTCTTTCCTTTTTTGAGACGTCGAGGTGCTGTCGAACGTCTTCATTCCGCGACGCGCAGCGAGTTCTCTCTTCCGTAGCGTAGGTAATATACGGGCTGTCCATTCAAGCGCAATGCGTTTTCTAGTTTCCACCGAATGGGACTCAATTTCTCGCCGCACCGCCTCTCTTCTATATACCTTTCTCCCGCACATACTACGAACAAAAAATTGCGTTGGTGATTCACTGCCACGCACACAGCACACGGGCTTCGCGATCATTGTTTGGAAATAATCTGTGGGCGAGCGGGAGAGAGAGAGAGAAAAAAAAAAGAAACCGTGATTGTCTCGTTTCTCTTGTTGTTTCAGCGTGGTGAAGGGACCCCCCGAGCTGCCGGGCATCTTCGTACAAACCGTGAAACCGCATGGTCTCGCCGAAATTGCTGGTCTCGAAATCGGCGACCAGATCACCGAGGTCAACGGCCAGGGTTTCGTAAACGTCGAGTTCTCGGAGGTGATCAACCGTCTTTCTTTTTTTCTTTTTTTTTTTCTTCTCTGCCATTCCCTCTGCGGTTGCAAGCGTTGTATACGTATGGCGTGTTCTCCTTAGTGAACTGTAAACCAATCCCATGTTCTCTGAAAACCTTGTTTTTCTTGCTCGCTGTGTTTACGCAGTAAATGTCTGGCGTCGTCTTGTATGAGCTTCTTGTAGGCAAGGAATGACTGGGTTTTCACGCGATGAAGCGAGAAACTGCCCGTGTTCTGGAAAATCTTTTTTTTTATAATCTCACCTTCTTTACTTAGCTCTAAGTGCCTAGCGAAAAAAAAATGTTGATATTACGGGGCCTTTCTTTTCTAAAATTCCGCGTTTCCTTTATTTATTTTTTCTTGCTTTTCCTTCGGTCGTTTGTTCGTTCTTTTTCCTTCTTGCATATATAATCTCCGTTTGTGTGGTCGATTTAAAAATATGTAATCTCTCATTAATTTCGACTCATGTGTTCGTAAAGCGATGTACGGAGTCGGTTTCACGAAGAGCACAGACATCCTGTAGCTGAAGAGCATTTTCGAAACTGTCAACAGCGCTTGCTCATGCAGCTGGACTGCTTGCGTTGTGTCCGCGTACATGTGTGCGCGCGCAATCGCATATCGGTACCGCCACAGCGAGCATATAATCCACCGCTATTTATTTCTCAACGCGGTGGTGGTCTTCAATTATAAGCGCCGCCACTGCGATGACACACGCGTCCACCGCGCGTCCTCGCAGGCCATCGCCATGCTCAAGTCCTTCAAGGAGATGGCCCTGACGGTCAGGAAAGGTGCCGGCCTCGAGCTCTTCCCCGAGGAGAGGCTGCGGAGGATAAACGCGCGCCTCTGCAACCGTAACACCAAGGGGCGCAACGGCCACACCACCAACGGAAACCACACGATCCGCAACAGGTCGGCTGACGAGTTCTTTGGCTGGATGATATGTCGCGGAAGGCTTTCCAATACTTTGATCAATAAAACACAGTAAAACAACACAAGTAGCGTTATTTGAAGCACTTGTACTTATAAAGCAGCGCGGCAAAGAGGAAACACTGGGACCAGAACAGCACAGGCGAAGCGCACCTTAGATGCGCTTCGTCTGTGCTGTTCACGTCCCAGTGTTTCAACTTTGCAGCGCTGCTTTATAAGTACATGTATGGTATTACAACTAGCCCCAACGTAAGCCTTAATCAAAGTACTTGAAGTAACGGCTGCACCAACGATATTAAAACCGTGGCCTCTGAGATCGCACCGACGCAGCCGCAATCTCAGAGGCCACGATAAAGCTTATGCGAGTCCAACAGACTCCATAAACGGTATCCATGTTTACTCGGCGAGAAAGCGACCGAGCAGAGGGACAACCCCGGTGAAAAAAAAAAAAAAAAAGCAAGGAAATCTTCGCTTTAATAAATTAACTATGCGCTTGGAAGCGTGTTTCTGGCGCAGTGAGGATATTTAGGTACCGTTTGTTGTTTATTTGCGAAATTTTGTAGTGAACAGAACCAGCCACCGGCACATCTGCTGGGGCAGGACAGATGGAGCTAAACAAGTCGATTCGTTATACAAGCGCTGTCCTGTGTGTAAGCTAGCTATTCGGCAAGACAACAGCGTCAGCCACAGTCTGCTAAGTCCAGGATCGAAGGTTCGCGAGGAAAGCTTCGCTTTAAAAATGGAGTTTCAGCCTGCTCGTATACCTATTTCGGCTTACGACGTGATCAGCGAGTGGCCGACGACTCAACCAAAGCTGTAAACACTATTCTTGCAATGACCGGTTATCTTTTACTTAGCTACTGGCGAAATGGCGTATGTAACGACATAATCGACACGCGCGTATATTCGTTATTTCATTGTAACGGGACGAGAGCACTCATGCAAGACAATAATGTTTCAACGTCAGGGTCAGTGTCGCAAGATGTTTTAAACGACGCTGCTGCCTCCGTCTGCGTCTCTGCATCCTGGTACTCCATGAACGGTAACATGCGCGTATGAACGGGCTCCCGTCGCAAACGTACGCAAGGCATTTACGGCCTATACAGATGCCTCATCAACTTACTCTTTCCACAGAACACGTTCGTACGCAAGAATCCCATGACGTGCGAACTCGCCATGTCGGCGACAAGGGCTCGATGAAGTTTGCAGCGAACAGATCGAACGAGGCGGAAAAAAACGTTTTGCAGCTTCTTATCGCGTATACGTTTTGTAAGTTACGTGCCCAGCTCGATCGACTGGTCTTTTTTTCCTCGTATGACCTGTTGGCCGTCCTCGCAGGACCCTGTACACAAACGGCACCAACGGCAAGGGCTCGCCCGAGTCCTTCCACGACACGCTGACCAACGGCTCGCTATCCGAGATGTCCGACCGGAGCACGTCGTTGTCCAGCTCGCAGTCCACTAGTCCCGTCACCAACGGACACACCAACGGCACCAACGGCCTCGTCGAATACGGCCAGAAGCTCAGGTATATGCGTGTTGACGGCATTGCGTGATCTTGAAGTGCAGTACACACGCTTCTTCAAGGTCACTGTACGTGCCACTGCTGCTACTTCATCGAATATACACGGTAACGAACAAAAGATGCGGGATATCTCGGTTTTACACTTCCAACTTTCCCTAAATTCAAATATGATAAACGGGTTAAGCTGGCTGCAAGGAGGCTGAGCAATATTTTAAACGAAAGCCACATCGGATGCTGGAAGGTCCTTCCGTGTATCGCAAGGTCCAGGAGGAAAAATAAATGTCTTGTTATACCGTTTAACCTTGGATAAAATGTCCTTCGTTATGGTGCCAGGTACGACCGAAAAAAAAAACAAGAAAAACAGGTAACGTTTTCATCTGTAAGTAGCAAATGAGTATTTTATTTTTGGTTGTCTCGCAATCCTCCGCATCCTGGTTGCAACAACACTCTCTTGCGAGAAGAGACTGAGGATCCTGGGGAAATATATCCATGCCGTGGGCTGAGTGAGCCGCAAGTATAAAGGCAATGAGTCTATATAACCGTCGCTATACTAAGTGATGCCGTCATTACCACTCAGCGTTCATTCAGGCGGAGTAAAACTGACGGCGCGTCTAAGGCGGCCTTCCTTTCTTTTTTTCCCCCCTCTTAAATTCGTATCCACTAAATTTAGACAGTCGCTTAGAATAAAGCTAAGTGTATATCACGACGCGGTTGAGCACTTTTCCCCCTCTTCGTCTCGCGCCTACGAGCACACCGCCCCAGGGTATAGAAGGACACACACACATATAACGTTGGGGGGCCACCCCATTCAAAGCCGCATCAACTGCGCTGTCTTTCCGTGGCTGCTCGCACGACTGCGTATATCGCCCGTGTACTATAACGTGCCCGCGCACGCGATGGCCGGATCGCCGTATAAAAATATAGAGAGCGCTGCGAGCATCAGTTCGCGTGACCGCGCTGTTGCGCCTAAGTGTTTCTCGTCACGCATGGACTCCTTCTGGGCCAGAGACACAGAGAAGAGTCGAAGCTCACTTTGCCCGGTTGCGGACGCCACGCCGCGTTGAAGCGCGGCTCAGTATCGCGTGGACGGTTTGTCGGTATTGCGGTGTATATAGGCTTTGCGAAAAGTTCGTGGACCACTCTCGAGTGCTAGTGGAGTAGTTTTGCCGAGCCCCGCAGTATACATTTGCTGTGAGCGGTGCTATACTCCTGATGCTTCAAAGCTGTATGGATAGTTGAAAACACAAACGGGTGTGCTTCGCAAAAAAGGCTGCACATCTTGAGGCTGTCCGCGGGCAGTATGTACTTAGCAAAATTGCAGTGGACATTAGTTCACCTCGCGACGACCAAGGCAGCGCAAGACGTTATCGGCCCGGATGAAGGAAGAACAAGGGATCATTAAGTCAGGCACCTAGCCTCGTCAAGGACACCTCCTCTGTCCCTTCGCGGCCCATCTGCGCTTTGACTCTTGGGAAATAGGCCCGATATGGTTTTCGGACCTTTCAGTGCATTTTTGGTTCGTGGTAGCATTTAGTGACATCCTCGCCACCCGTTCTCCGCGCTTTACTCTCCTATGCATGCTCTTCGCGAGCTCGGCGGATAGAGATTACCGCTTGCATATCACGTGGCTGGAGCTTGTTAAGCGTTGTGTCCTCGCTCCAATTAACTACGACACATCTGGTTGTGAACAAACCTTGAATCACCTGTTATGTGAAGTCGATTCGCATCAAGTAACCGTTTACATGGCGCGGGAGACCCAACAGAAACAGGTGCCATAACTGACAGCTTGATGGAGCCGCGGGCCCCCCGTTACGGGCAGTGTTAATGACAGAGAGAGAGACGGCCCTTCCTTTGACGATCGAATTTAGACTTGCCCCTTGCACACCGCTTTGAGGCGGGTCAGATTACGAAGCCTGGAACCATGGCGTTGCGTCTTCAATGCAAAAAAAAAAAAAAAAAAAGCCACAGCAGCGCTGCTGCGCTCTCCCTCCTCCCCCATCTCTCTCTCTCTCTCTTTCATTTCGGTTCTGCTGGCCTATCTGACCGCGTAATTGTGGCTGAATGACGAATCAATGAGCGTGCTTGCGCTTACTTGCATGAAGTTTTGTTCTCTTCCACTAATCTTTCATATCCCGTTCCACCCTTCCCCTGCATAGGGTAGCCAACCGTGCCCTCGCCTGTATAGTTAACCTCCGCACCTTTTCCGTTTCTCTCCGTGTACTACTATACACGAGCCCGCCGATGAACGCAGGTCCCCCGAGAACGGCACGCACCACCACCACCACCACCTGTACGGCACCAATGGCCAGCACCTGCTGCTGGTGCCCAAGCTCAGCCTGGTGGGCGCCGAGGAGAGGCAGCGGCTCGAGGAAGAGAAGCGGCGCCTGCTCGAGAAGGAGCAGCTGCTGCAGCTCGAGGCCGAGAAACTCGCCGAGGAGCGCCGACAGCTCGAGGCGCAGAAGCAGCTCCAGCAGCAGCAGCAGCTCCAGCAGGAGCACCAGCAGCAGCAACCGCAGCACCCGAGACCCGCGACCATGCCCGCCGCTCCGCCGGCTCCGCCGCAGATGCACGTGTTCGCCGAGCTGCACAGCGTGGCACAGCAGAGGCGCCTGCTGCGCGAGAAGGCCGCCCTGAACGGAGACGCCGCGGCGGCCAGGAAACCGGGGGGCGTCAGGCCCGGTGAGCGCAGGAGTCACGCTATGTAGCATCTATATCTGAACACGATGTCCAATGTCTGAAGTGTCTGCAGCGGATACCCGTCATCTGCTTCGGACATGCATGCCGCGGGACCAAGGCTGTCCCCTAAAATGAACTACGAATATGAGCGTCAATTGGCTCGTGGAAGATGCATTTCGCAAGTCGCCGTTGCAGTCTCTGTGTGAAATGGGCCTCCATGCCTATTTATAGTATTAGTTAGACATTATACCGCGTGGCAAACCGTGCAAAAATAATAATAAAAGGGGAGGGGGGGAATCCTTGGTGGACTATAAGCCTTGTGTGCTTAACGCCGTCTCGCGATGTTATTAGTGGAAGCGGCAATTTTTAAAGGAGAGACTGAAAAAGAGAGCGAATGCTGGCTTGTCGTGTTTCTCGCTGTAGTCCTTCGCCCTGGAAGCAGACATCCACCGGGAGACGTGGAGTGCCATGCCTATTACCCCTTCCCAAAACAGACCTTATAATAAACATATTAATTAATGCACTCATTTTCTGGGAAATGTGCACGAGAACGTTGGTGTACTAGTTTCATAACCCAAATTTGCTTTCTTTAAAAGCATAGTACATGACTGTAAACCCCCGCTATAATACTTCCGTTTCTGTGGCTAAGGGCACCCAGTGAGAACTGAACTCGATCGCTACTTTCGTAAACTGTGACGAGGTTTATTGGACTCGTCAAGCATATCCTGCACTAACACACACACACACTCTCTCTCTAATAACTCTAAAATATCGTCGCTCCGTGGCAAATTGCTGACAGCAAGCACCGTACAGTCCCAGCGGAAAAAGATTAGCACAAGTGACTGGCGGCCGGAGCGGCAAAATCACGACACGCTTTCTGACGGCCACCCCAGCTTCGGAAAATGAAATGTGCTGCTCCTGCCACCAGTCACTTGTGCTATACTTCTTCCGCTGGGACTGTACATACCCACCGTAGATCATCGGGTAGGAAATGAATGGCAGAGCCGGGTGAAGAAGACGACGCGTTTCACAGTGCGCGTGCGCAGTGGGAGGCCCCCGAGCCGTTGTGTTCTGGAGGCCGGCCGGCGCCCGGCTGATCGGCGTATCTCCAGCCCAAAATTGACCCTTGTTCCTCTCCCTGTTTCTTGCCTCGTTTCGCCAGGGCTCAGGCCGGACGCCAAGCCTTCGCCAGACGTCCTGATCAAGCAGAAGCAGCATGGTACGTACGCGTCCGCCTCAGACCAAGACATCTCGGGCACATGCGTAATCGTTCTTCAAAGTCGTTTGTTTTACCGATTTGCATGTCACCAACGTGAGAAGAACAATTTTTGTTTTGTTTAAGTGCCACAGGTGACGCGGAAGGCATAATTTCCACTTGCGCGGAGAAAGTAGCCTTCTCCACGCGTGTCTTCCTGTCGCAAAAATTCGCGTTTGTTTGGAAAGAAAGATGAACCTGTAACATTGTGTGGTATAGGTTGGCATTTTGATACTACATCCTGGGTTATCACGTCAACTCGCGCTATTGAAAACTCACTTCGTGCGCGCATTTCATCGTCTGTGACGGCGCAACGCGGTATATAGACCAAGTTAGTGTCAATTTTCGCGAAATATGACGGTAAGAATATGTCTAAATGATAGGTTTGTTACCCAAAAGAAGGACCCTATATTATAATGTATCATGGGCCGAAGGTGGATATACGCACGTTATTCGCGTTCATCGCGTGTTACCGCTGCATCGGTCGCCTGCCGCCACCACCGCTGTCCTGCTTTGTCCCCAAGGACATCGCGATATCGTGTACACACGCACACGCAACCGAACCCGTGTGGGGAGGTCGTCGCTTGCCGCCGATTAAAAACCGCGCTCACCTATACGGCCACCACCTCCGCCGGCAGTTCGCGGCGCGCCGGAAACTTGTTTCTCGCGATACCAGCGCGCGGACGTCGGAAATTATAGAGGAGCTCTTGGCCGCTATATACGCTTAAATGACGCCGCGAACCAGCCCGCGCGATCTACTTGGCGCTACCACTTGATTCAAGTGTTTATATACGCTTGCAAAGTAGGTCAGCTGGAATGTATACCCTGTTGGTTTCGTGCGACAGTGCAACGCCAAGCGGTGGACTGCACCGCGGCCAATGGAGCGAAATTCCTACGCTCCACACGGGCTATCGTGGATGTTCGTGCATGGTAGTAGTCCTGCGTTATAGCATAATGCTGCGCGGAAGTTTCTCCGATATATGCATATTGTGCGCTGTAAAAGAACACACCCACGTTCATAGTCTCAGTCCTGTAATTCGTCACCTCGCTCCGCGAGTGAGTTTGGAAGTCCTGCTGCCTCTTGTAGCCTTGATGCGCGTTGCACGCAGCACGCATACGTATACGTGTATAGGCTGACAGCCCGTATATACATTCAAAGCGGAATGCTGACGACAGCTCTCGCGTTCGTGCAAAGTGTGTGCTTTGTAATTGGGAGTTTCAGTCTATATCTAACAGGGACGATGTCGAATCGGGAGCGCGCGGGTCTTGAAGTTGTTGCGTGGTTTGAGACCATCCTATGTGAAACAATGTCAGCATCAGCAACGCTTCCTGTTTGATCATGGCGGCCTATACATTACTCGGGAGTCGCCGCGGCAGATCAGGTGCTATGGCGCTTTACTGCGGAGCACGAGGTCGAGAGTTTGATTTCCAGCCGCAGCGGCAGCATTCCGTTGGGCACGTTAAAGAAAAAAAAATTTAAGAAAAGAAACAAGAACTATACAGGTAGCCGAAATTAATTCGGACCTCACTATACGGCGTCCCTCATAACCCAATTTGTTGTTTCGGGACGTTAAACCCCACGAGTTGAATTTTTTATTTGGTTTGTATCATCCGGAGGTTCGAAAGAAACGTAAACACCGTTTTCTCCCTTGCCGCGGGCCACGAGAGGGAGGCAGCCAAAAAGAAAGAAAGGTAACAACATCCTCGTCCGCCAGGATGCCGATGGTGCGTTGCTGCGGTGCCAGCCGTTTTGGATTCGAGTTGCGTACATACAGCGTATATGGGCAACAGTGCGTCGTATGTACATTCATACCCTTCGCTATACCGGATTTGCATCACAACGCGTGGCGCAGGATTCGCTCGCTGGCGCCGCGAGTCCCGGAAGACGAGAAGAATGCACGTGCGGGCGGCTCCTTCCGGTCTTCGGGTTCCTTTTGTCTGGTGCGCGCGCGGATTCGGTTTGCGGCGTCAAACGAAAGCTTTTCCGGCGCGCGTGCGTGTGTTCGCGTGGGTGGCTGACCGCACGGTGCGCTCTTTCTAACCACGGAACAACCGCGGCGGCTGTCCTCATTAGGAGGCAAGCAATGCCGTTCTGCTGAGTGCGGTTCAGGGGGACGAGACGCGGCCTTCGCTGTGCAACCACTTCTCGTTGCTGATCTTTAAAATATAAAGAAAAAAAGAACCGAGGCTGCGCTCGTTGTGTGCCTTTGCATGGTTCATGTCTGCGGAGTTAGGGGGGGGGTGTTAGTGTGCAGGCCGCGACGCGATGCTTGCCTTTGGTGGACGTCACTTTCGAGTAAATTCGCTGATGGGACCGCTCATTACTGTACCATACCGTTAACCGTTCTCGATACCGGTCGCCATGACTGCGCGTGCTCAGAGTTTACCTAGTTTACCGGAGCACGGTAAACTTACCCAGGCTGCCCACTTCGATCTGGTGTTTATTTTAGACTATACAGATTTTTTTTTAATTCCCTGTGGCACATAGCGTAATTGTAGTCCTCGAGCTGGATTACGCGAAGCGGCGGATATTACTCGCACGAGAAATCGTAATATACATGAGCGACTAATTAACGTTTCTTATTAATTACTTTATGGCACACTAGTGAAATTTACGAATTGTAGCCGGTGAGTTCGCAAGGCATATTCGCTTGGAACGATTTCTAAGGATCGCACGGGTTCCGAGGTGTGCGCCGTGAAACTTGGGGTAAAAATGCGCTATTGCACCACTTATACTGTATTAACAAGCCGCCGTTTTATGCATTGAAGCACTACATAACTGGAACGCCCATGTATTTCATGCGAATACACGCCCGGCGTGCCGTCTCGGGCACTGCATAGACCACGCCTCGCGGTTCCTAGTTAGTGCAGCTTTTTTCTTTTAACGAAGTACTCCTTGTTCGCGCCATAACTGCGGCAGTGCACCTGTTTCGCAGTCTTCGCAGTCAGTGCTTCCCACCAGTTAAGCGGGGAGGTACAGCTGGTATAAACCAGGGGGGGGACAGAGAAGTGCTGCGTGCCTGTGCGTTAACGCGCTTTTCTTGCGCTGTTTCTGTTCCTCTTCGCCTCGTTTTCGCAGAGCAACTGATGGTAGAATTCCGGGAGGTCCACAAGAAAATGTTCGGTTCAACGACGGCCGCTGTGGCCCCTTCGGAGCGCTCTGGGTCTCAGCAGTCGCAAGTCGACGCTGAACTTCGCAAATCGGCGGCCTTGATCAACGCCCAGGAGGTAGGCACGCATGTTTCTAGTCTATACCACGGTCTTGTGGTTGGCGTGAGTTTCACATGCGGTCGTACGAGGAGGCCGCGTATAACAATGTGTGGTTTATATACAGGGACGACTGTTATATTCACCTATAGTGTTCGTTGAAATCCTTTAGGCGTGCTGAGCGGTCGCTTATTTGCCTGTTTAGATGGGTTGTACAGTCGGCCACAAAAGTTTACTGGACACGATTGCCGTGACAAATGTTAATCTATGTTCTGTTAAGGCGTAGTGATTCTAATTTAGTGGATCGCTATGTAGGTCGCGAAAGCTACTGCAGACTGAAACTTTGAGCTCACGGCTATGTGCCCAAACTTTCTACAGTTTTTTTTTTTTTTTTTTTTTTTGCAGGTATCGTGTCCCGTAAGCTTTTGTGGCCGACTGCATGTACATTTTGCTTTGACAGTGGATAGCCTCCTGAGACGCCAAAAAAGCCTGCCGTGACAAGTCTTTTTTGCCAGCTGCTCTGATACGAACTATAGGGAGGTCTCTTGTTTACTCGGTTACAGCAAGTTTATCTTCGAGTACATGGACAGTGTGACCGCCTCCTAAAGTTTTTACGCGCATAAACCGCATTCGTTTACCTATAAACACATTGGTGAAGACGTATCGTTGCGTGGTATAGTTATGTTCGTGCTGCATCGCGAATTGTATGTGTGACCAGTCGTAAAAGTGCCTCCATACAGTTGTGACGGTGTGCTAAACTTTTTTCATCCCAGTTTCGTCTACCAAAGATGTCACACCCCCGCTGGCACAGCTGCACTAACTTTTACTAACCCTGAAGCTTGCACACGCGTGTTCCGCGCTCGCTCCACGCGTCGAGATGTACGCCCGCTATTCTCGTTAAGAAAGCTATTATACAACCATATAAGCGGGACCACTAGCGTTTAGACCCGGCGGCTAAAGCAACAGCCTTGTGTTTCGTATGCCAATATAGCATACGAAACACTAGTTTTCTCTTTTCATTATAGAGTTTTATCATAGCGGATACATATCTCAGCCCATGCAGAGGCAGACCGACAGAAGTACCTGACAGTAGCAGCGGCAGTTGCTATACGATACCGTTAACCATGACGCGTAACGATCTTGGATTGCACGAAGGGCCCTTGTCTTTAGTAAGAGAAAGAACAAATGAACAAAAGAGAATGACTTCAAGATAATTGTGTTGCTGCTGACACGTTTACGCCAGCAGATAATACGCAGTCGCTCGTAGCAATAAAATTTCTTTGAGCTTGATTTGCAACACTGCCACAAGACGTCGCTAGCGATTGTACGCATATGCTAGCTAGAATGAAGGGTTCCTATAGAGGTCCCTACATTTTCATTGGACAAGTTTAGCCTATATAGAGCAGTCAGTCGTGATCATCTGACAGAGAAAATGTGTGGGTTGCCGTAATGTGGATTCTGCGAATCTAGAATTTTTTGCCATTGCCGGGCTGCCAATGCTACTGGTGGCCGCATTCAAACGTGAAGTATTTATGTCCAGCGGCTCGGCGTACACACTGGCGTGTCTTAGAGCGTGAAGCGAATCTCGCGTCGCCTGTGCATACTAATACCGCACTAACCGATGGACAACGGCTGGCTGCTGCTCCCCGGAACCGCGCAGGCGCAACAGGCAAAGGAGACAATGGAGCAGGCTCGTGGAGAGCAGGCTAACACGGTCAAGGACGATAAGGCTGCGCCGGCCGCAGCGGTAGGGAAGGACGTTGAGGATAAGGACAAGGCTCAGGGCGAGAACGAGTCTAAGGGGCAGGCCACCGCGGTCCCCCCTACCGACCAGTCCAGCGTGGATGGGATACCGCCAGAATACCACTCGACCGTGTCAGCTGGGCCCACGGGACCGGGCTACGTCACTGACTACGCCACGATCAATCTGCTCAGCGTAAGCACTGGACTACTGCAATGGAATGCTGTCGACAGTAGCGTTGAATGTCTGCATGCACATGGGTTGTAGGTTTTGGGAGCCGTTGTTTGTTTTATCTGCCAAAGGGATGCATGTTGTGTTGTGTCTGGCCAGGTGACGACGTAAGTACATGCGACTGGGTGACCACGCAGAAATATATGCATGAACGCTAGAGAGAGACAAACGGAATAGTGAAATCATTTCGACTAGCTAGCCTATTTGTTGCTACGTATAAGCTACTAAGCTTAAAGTAAGTGTGTTCAGTGGCCGCATTCATGGAGTGCTGATGTAACAACGCTTGACGAAAGGCCGATGACCTTGAGCCACGCAATCAGGATGGCTAAGGGTACTATATGTATATACACGGTAGCAGCAAATAGACGCGTTCATGTCGCCGAGGAAGTCGGCGTAGCAAGTTCCGACTTACTTTCTTTTTCTGAGTGCAGACCGTCTTCTGACATCTACCAGATGACGTTACGAGCCTGTGGGCAGAGCAGTCACGTTTTGCAATGTCCATTAGTTCCCTCAATTAGCGCCGGGCTAGAGGAATCATAGCCGTAGTGCCGGTGGTTAGTGCGAGTGACTCTGTTAATATGGCCTCTGATTGGCTGCCGACTACAGGCACGGGTATATAGATAATTTCCGTGATCGATAAGTCTCTCATTAGCCTCGGGTGGCAGAAGTATATACGCACGCGTGGTTTTCTCTGAGAAACGAAATCGCAGCCTGGAAAAATGTAACGAAGCTGAAGACAGTGCATTCGTGCTTGAATATGCTCGAACTTTGCATTTGATCGTGTCTGAGGACTGGCGTTCCCACAGCACACTTTTCAAGGAACAATGCTACGGTTTTGAGATATCGCATGTTTTCACGGAAATGGGAAAGTGCGGGAAAGTGCGCGGCTGCATGTTATTTTAGAGTGGAGGGCGAGGCTCGCTCTTGACCAACGTGTATGTGTGTCCAGTGGCGGTCACTAACGGCCGGTGTCGTATGCGTCGGGCTGCTTGTCTTGCTTGCTCCAGGAGGTCTCGTCGTCGGTCGAACCGTCCAGCGAGCTCGGCGGCGGCGGCGGCGGCGGCAATCGCAAGCGCCACTGGCCGGCCTACGTGCCGCCCACGCATCCTAACCCGCACATGTTTATTCAGCCGACCAACGCGGACAAGGGCCCTAACGGCTTGGTAAATGGACGCCTACGCTTGCCTCTTCCCCTGTCCTTCCTCATTAACCCGCCTGCTCTGTTCGCTTGGTGGCTGTCAACGCGCTCGTGACCCGTTCTCAAGGGAAGGGGAAAGGGGGGAGTGTTTGATTTCCACCCGATGAGTACATATATAGCCGAGTACTAGGACAAAACATATTACGGGTCACACTGAGCTTGTACGGCCCCGTTTTGCCCTTCTAAGTTTGCAAACATTCAAAGGTACGTGGTACAGCTGCAGTACCGGTGCGCTATAGCGGAAGATATATAAGAGCCGCGCATGCATGGAGAATCGGGCTATGCCGGACTAAGGATATCGCATGCTGTGCTAAAACGTTCCATATCGTAAGTGATTCCGTCGCTTGTGTTGCTTGTGCTGGCGTCCCGCTGCCTTCAAGGGGTTTCCTTTTAACACAAGTACTATAGTATGCAGTATCCGTGACAGTATGGAAATCTACCCCTTCAGATCCGCTAACGATTCCGTTCGCATGCGATGATGGTGCAGTGGCTGAAGTGATGTGTGCCACGCTGTTGTCGAGTTCATGGGCCAATATTCAATTCGGTTTTAGTCAAAAGTAGATGCCAGGTTGCATGTAGATGCAACCTGGCAGGTTGCATGGCAGGTTGATGCCAGGTTGCATCAACGAGCACCGCCGATGGTAGAAGCTTTGGTGTGATAATACCGAACAGCATGAATCTGTAAATGTATAGATAGTACCGGAATGTAACTCCTCGTATGAGATCACCAGCTGCACGCACGCTTGTATACACGATACTTTGGTGGCACGTAGATTGTAACCAAGTTTTCCGTTAAAACCGCAAAATTATCTAAGAAATGTACTCAGAATCGATGCACATATTGTGCGGAGCACGTGCGTGCTTGTAATAATTTACACGGGGCATGGCCACTGCACTGAGATGCTATGTGGCGCCGACTGATAAGCTGTGTAGGTCCATGGTTTTGAACCAGCCGTTTGGTGTAACTGCCAGATAATTCGCCGCTTTGGTCTCTACTGAGCCCCTGCAACGCCACTGACGTCGCGACGTGTTTCTTGTGATAAATGTAGTCGCTTTACCGTTCTATGATTTTGTGAGTCAGCCATGACTGCAGGAAGCAAGACAGGATATTCCTGTTGGGTGCTTGCGTTAACTCATGCAAATGCTGGACTTGCTTTTTAACACAGAGAGCTTGCGCCACAACACATGCTGAGCCATTGCTAAATCACAACAGAAAACCGTTATCTGTTAATCGTGCAGCTACTCAGCCACCTGTGTGAGCAACCAGTAAATTTACATACATGGTGATCTCGACATGTTCGTGGCGATAGATGGATGCTGGCAACAACGATCAATGCTCTAACGCTTGTTATGTGCCGCTGCAGCTGCATTTCACGTTTTGTACGCTTTGTGCGTGGCTAGGTGTACAGACGACGAATGAAAATAAAACCTGTTGCTAAGCTAGTTTGTTCCACGCAAAGGTGGTAAACGGGAATTTCTGGCTGTCTGCGACACCTTTTGACGCAAAAAGTGCCGATAAGAAGATAACATTTCTTAGTCCGGGCGCAGCAAAGCTGCTTGATAGACAAGCATTCAGGCAACCCAAAAGTGTTTTAACATAACGCAAGAAGTGCATCGAAGGGAAGCAATTTAAATGTCTCTTATCGTTTTCCCTTTTATTTCATTTCACTGCCACGGTCTTCTCTGCTTCATCTTTATTTATTGTCATTACGTAATTTCAGTGGGGAAATAAAGAAATTGCGATCAAACTGCAAGTTCCCGACTCAACATTATAGTCCGGCTCGCGTAAAAATAAGGTGTGGTCGTCTGCCACATTGCAACAACTAGTGGCGGCGCCACTGTCAAGGCGTAGGCGTGGGAGAGTGAAAACGAGCACGGCGTGGGGGAGGGCTGTGGAGTTGGCGTTGCTCTTGTCTGTTGTCTCTCTTGGCGTTGAGCCGTGCTCCCTCAACGGCTGCAGAAGATAGCGCCACCCTTTCCTTTTCTCATGCCAAATCACTTCTCTTTTATTTCTCATCGTGGGACTCTACGCTGCCGGTTGCCGGGAAATGGCGCCACAGATGGCGCCTTGCTGGCTTGCCAGGAGGACCAGGGCTCGGGCGCCGAAAAATTTGTTTGAAAACGAATACCATTTTAACTTAAAGATACTGACAACTGTCCAGAATGTGTTGCGATACGTTGATGGAAATGAATTGATCGTGATGTATAAATGTAGTATATGAGATTGCTGTACGTAAGTCGGCTGTTATTAAGTACCACATAGTTATTGCTTAAAACTGCAGTTCGTGTATTATTAGGCTTTCGCGCTTAGTTTATGCGTGTTACGAAGTAAAAAATGTCCACGCTAACGAGTGGCACTCGCGTCCCTCAATGCATGGCGGCGCATATGATTGTTGTTGTACGCGCGCGAGATTCAGAGCAGGCATGCGTGCTAAAATCCTTTGTTTCAGCTCTCTCAGCTCGTGGAAAGACGACATGTTTCGGAAATCAAAGGCGTACGCGTGACTCCGGCAACAAGCAGAACTGCGTATCACGTGTGGAAGCGTGGTTTCAGTTTAGAGAACTTAACTTGGCTTGAATAAAAAACACGTGCCCTTTACTTCTAATGACCAAAGCTATTGGATGGGAAACCACGAAAGCACGTAGCTATTATTGTAGAAATAATTTAATACTTCTGCAAACACGAATCGCAGGAACGTCGGTTTGATAAATTCACCGACGATTACGATACTCCCTAATGCGAAATTTGAGCGCAGCTGCATACGTGCTTTCATTTCGCGATATATGGCTGGCGCGAACAATCTGTCTCGTGCGGCACGTTGCAAACGGAGCGAAGTGTGGCGCGACGGCCTCGCTAATTGGGAGATCGCGAGAGGAAGCGCGTGGGTGACGCGTGGGCGCGATTCACAGCAGCCGCTGCAGACAACCTCCGCTCATGCAGTGCTTTGTTTCCATACAGACGACGCGCGCTACTCCGGCGCCATGTCGTAGCCATCGCCGCAAAGCCCCTCACGCGCGGCACTACTATTTTATTCTTAGGCTTTCGCCATACCCTCCTCCGCTTTCCGCCTCATGGTTTCGCTGCACCCTCCTCCTCGCGCTCTCTTCGCTCTCGCCGCTTTTTCCATCCCCCGCTGCGCTCCGCGTTCGCTCTCATCTTTCGCTGTGCTCGTTCGCTCGGCGCCGAGACTCGCCGCAGGAACGGCCGCCTCAGAGCTGCTTTCTAAAAAAGAAATATTCGAGGAGACCTAAGCGCTTCTTATGAGTTGTGAATGCGAAAGCATTAATGTCCAATGGAACGCCACTGAGCGGTCCTTCGAATTCTGCGCTGCGAATAATGTACCATATAACGATACGTGCTGCCCGAGCCAGCAAGCAGCAGCCTGCGAGAGACAGAAAGCCGCAGTGACCACCAAGGCCGGCAGGCGAGTGATACGTGCTGCCCGAGCCAGCAAGCAGCAGCAGCAGCAGCAGCCTGCGGTGCTGGCTCGGGCACCGCGCGCCGCATTCCGAGAGGGAGGGTGACGTGGCGCCGCGACGATGCCCTCTCCCCTCACGCAACACCTGGCGCGCTAATGTAGCAGTAAGTGATCCGTTTTGCCCGCTCTGTTCCGTCGTCAGAGCTTCCTTTTCGGCATTTCGTTTGTCTGTTCCATGTAATTTTGTGCTGCTGTGAGAACGCATAGCATTCCTGACAGGAAAATACACGTTGCACAGAACAGTGTTATATATCAAATAGTTTGAGCCATAGTTACGCCTCAGAGCACGCAAAAAAATTAAATGTGAATACTGATGCCTACATGTGTGGCAAAAGTACGCCCCAAAAGGTGCAAGATTTTTCAGGTACGTGCAAATCTGTACTATAATGCTGGGTCTACGAGTATGCGTGCAGCTGGAACATTCTGATCATATGTCGCAAATCAAAGTTACTGCAAGTTAATTATATGGTTTCGTTGGTTTAAGCATGACGATCCTCTCTCAATTTGCACTGGCCATGCCGTATGGCTATGAGCAATACGCTTGAACAGGGAAAAAAAGAGAGAAAGCAAAAAACTATACAAGTCTGCAGCTCGGGCAGGCCCCTCTACTGTGCGTGTTCTTGCAGTGCGTGTATAGATACGTGGCACATAGCCAATCTAATGCAATGCAACGCTACTGTTCTTTGCAATAGCATGAATTGCCTCGCTCTAGGCGGAACACCTGAACTCAACCGCTGAAGAAGGGAAGCCATCAGCGCTCAGAATTCTGAGGTGGTCTCCCGCCCACACTGCTTGGCTTCGGTGGCCTGACGAGGACCGGCATATTCAGCATGATGTAGCCAGTGGCCAACACAAAGGGGCAGCTCTGCAGGGGGGTGAGGGGGACGGCCGACCCCCCACAATTCTTTCCTGCCTGCCCCCCTTACCCCTTCGCCTTCCTCCTACCACTAAAGCTTCTGTTAGCTACCACCATCGAGTGCCCAGTGTGCCTTCTAGCACCCCCAAAGAATAAGGAGAATCGTGCTCTGTCCCCCACCCCCACCTTAACGAAAAAATCTTGGTGCCACCCCTCCCACTTAACACTCACTACTTAACTGCTGTGGTGTATTTACATGCAGACGTCGAAGAAGGAGCGGCCGATAGCCAGAGCCACGCATGTGGCAAAGGGACCTGCTCCAAAGCCTCCTGTGCCGGGACCAGGAGCAGCTAAGGATGTGCCCATCACGGACAGCCGGGGTCCCGAGACAAGGCCTCCCAAGAGCTTCTTCGGTGCCAAGCCACTGGTAACCATTGGCAGTTACCCAGATGGCAGTAACCCCAGGCCCAACCGATTCGCCCGGCCTGCTAATATTGAGATCATCGACGCCGACAAGGGGCAAGTGCCTGTTTCATTAAATACACCACAAAGACAAGGTTAAGTTAAAGAAACCTGTCAATGTTTCTAGGACAGCAAAATATTTCTGGTAATACGTATAAAAGATCGTAGCTCAGAGCAACAACTTCCTTAATTGCTTTTGTTACCAAACCATGACAGTGGGCGCACCACCGTATACTATGTCATAGGTTTCTCAGTCTTTTTGTCTGAATGAGCTCTCACTCCTGCACAAATTGAAAGCCTGTTAAACTGTCAAAATGTAAGCTACTAGGTACAATTTTATTGTCCAGTGCAATATAATAAATTTCTTAATTAACAAAAATAACCAAGTATTGGCTAGAGCTAGTTGCTACCATCTCCAAGAATGACAAATGACTCTTGCTTATGGATTTGAAGCTAGATATATCGTTTGAGACATCGTTTCCTGTAACACACGGCTTCGCTTTACATAAAGGTGACATATAGTTAAACCTCGATATAACGAACTTCACTAATGAAATTTTTGATAGAAATCAGTATTTAATTTTTTATAACTACTTGTCAATAGAAAACCATTTATTTTGAGTCCCAATATAACAAAGTGTGCTTATATGCATTTTCAATATAACGAAATTTGATTGCCGACGCGAAGGAATACCGTTTCAATAAATGTAAGCTGTCACGGGCACAGATAGTCAAATGGTTGAATTACATGCGGTTGCTTTCCTCTCATGTTGCGTGCTGTGCGAAAGAGCGACCGCCAGGGCGGAGCAGCGTCTGATAAACATGAATAGTGGTACTATAGTACTAAACGCAAGACCCTCTCACCGTACATGTCCAAGTGCGGTAACGACGCTTAGGGAGGGGGGGGGGGGGGGGCGCACATCGTTTTTAGCAAGGTTTGAGAACGGGCTAGTGTTCCATGTTACTGTGAATTACAACGCACCCCGCGAAGCACCAGCCGAGATGGCTGGTGGCTTCATGCACAATGTCTTTCTGCATGCCTAGTGCTGGAAGTCGCGTAATCTTGAGTTTCGGAGACTCGTTGAAGCAAGAGGCAGAGGAAGCGTTTTTCGGAAATATTGTAAAATTTGGAAATGTTTACAGACCCTTCCGTGTAAGAAAAATCTGTCGGCAACCGTACTTATATTTGGAAGCAGTCAAATTTCAATATAACAAAATTTCGATATAACGAATTAAAGTGCAGATTTTACCAACTCTTTTATATCGAGGTTTAACTATTGTTGCTAGTTCAACAACTACAGTTAACCTGTTAACTTAAAAGTAAAAGAAAACTGTTTATTCTGTGTCCTTTGTATGCAGTAATTATGTGCCAACTACCATTTGTTAAGCAGAGACTGTTGCAGAAGGCTTTAGATTAATTTTGATCACCCGGGGTTCTTTAACGTGCGCCCAAATTTAAGTGGTTGGGCATTTTTGCATTTCGCCCCCTTCAAAATGCGGCCACCGCTGCCGATAAGGGAACCCGCAACCTCAGCAGCACGTCGTCATAGCCACTGAGCCACCGTGGCAAGTGGTGTGGATAGAAGTGAACTTGTGGTGTGATGTATTTATGCAACACACACGCCCCTGTACCTTTTTTCTCAAATGCCGCATTGGCAAACTGAGGTAACACTCTGCTGCTGGAAATTTGGTCACAGGTTTGATTTTTTACTGCAGCGGTCGAAGTTTATGAGGGGTGGAATGCAAAAGCACCAAATGAGCTACGTACCGAGACTTTATTGCGTATAAAAAAATCTGTGTTGATCGATTGATTCATGGGATTTAACATCTCAAAGCAGTGTTGGGGCTATGAGAGACATTGTAGTGAAAGACTTTGACCGCCTGAGGTTCTTATACATAAAAACATCTCTGTCGGTTATGAATTCATAGCCCGCCACTAGTATAAGATCCCTCACCTCCCAGGTGTAGCTCCAGGATGTAAAAGCAAATCAATTGATCAATCAAGTTAACTGAAATTGGTGCTCCGTGTCCCCACTTCAGGACGACGACACTGGACTCAGCGGGAAAGTCCAGTGCTGCACGGACGCCATCCCCTGCGCGGACGCAGTCACCAGATGCTCCCAAGATGACCGTCAGTATCAACTGCAAGGCACCCAACAGACCCAGCCTGAGCACAAGATTCACCACCAATGCGTGAGCTATGACGTTTAGACTTCTCTATCGTCTTCACTGCCATCTTCTGACAGCTGCAGTCATGGGCACAGTTTATATTTATTTATTTATTTATTTATTTACCTTCAGGGCTGAAGCATTACAGAGGGGAGTGGGTAGACAATAAGCATAGAGCACAATAATATAACAAAGCATGGTAAGGCATGCTAAGCCTTCAGTAATGCACCGTTTTAAAGCAACTATCAATAAAGAGGCATTAGGCTGCAGTAAATCTCTTTTCATTCAAAATAAATCGTCGAGTGCTGCACCAAGTTTTCGTGAATAAATTAAACACTGCAGCATGTAGGTATGTCAGTGTTAAACATATGTTTGTGTTCTTGCATATATGTTTGCCTTGTGATTTTGTGGAAGGAACAACATGGTTTAGTTCTGATACGCGATCCTGATGTGCAAGACACCCTCATATGTGTGGCAGAGGCGTACAGAAAGCAAACTGAAATAATTAATTTCGAAGCGAGATGTCCATTTTAATTGAGTGGTAAACAAAATGTACAGCTGCTTGTTCTTTCTTGTCATTTCAGCAGTCCAACACAGCCTGCGCTGGCAAATCTTGTGGTAAGTGAAATTTTTCCAAATACAAAAAATTTTTTGTGCGCAACCAAACAGGGACGAACAAAAGGAGACACAAGGACGAGCACTTTCTAACAACTGATTTTTATTATTGAAGAACCACCGGCTTAAATACCCACAGATCTGCGCGATCCTGTCAATAGAACACGTCAAGAGCGCATAAAATAACGCTTGTCATGAAATGCCGCTACGCGGTCAGCATAAAAAGCAGCAATGTTCATAAAACAAGCACAAAAGGCGAAAATGCATTAAAGATATGATGACAGGAGCGAATTCTCTTTATCTAACAATGAAACAGAAGGATGACTGATGCATTTTTCTTTTAGTTTTTCAATCCAGTGAGCTTCCACAATTTCTCTCGCGGTTTGATTTCTATGCCTAAACAAAATGGCGGTGCTTCCAAGACAAGGTTAGCACGCATGTTCTTCACAATGCATCGCCAAATACGTACTAGGGCAACCTTTGAGATTAGACAAGTGTTCCCTTAGTCTCGTGTTAACGCATCTCGAAGTCTGCCCTACGTACACATGACCACACGTCAAAGGAATCTGATAAACAACGTTCATCGCGCAATCGACAAATTGGTTCTTACGTGGATGTTTTATACTACATCCTTTCTTAGCATCATCCTTACTTTCAAACTTACTTTTGACCTTAGAACACACACTATTTTGTTTTTTGCTGAAAGCACCACTTTTACTTCGTAACTCCCAGCCACCTTTTTAAGTCTGTGTGAAAGGCCATGAACATACGGAATCACTGACACCTTAGAAGCTAAATCTTTCTGTCTTTGATTACTTGTGCATGATTCTTTATCCTGTTTCAGTTTTTTCATTAATCTAGAGCATGACGCCAGTATCACATCGCCCTAGTATGCATTTGGCGATGCATTGTGAAGAACATGCGTGCTCACCTTGTCTTGGAAGCACCGCCATTTTGTTTAGGCACAGAAATCAAACCGCGAGAGAAATTGTGGAAGCTCACTGGATTGAAAAACTAAAAGAAAAATGCATCAGTCATCCTTCTGTTTCATTGTTAGATAAAGAGAATTCGCTCCTGTCATATCTTTAATGCATTTTCGCCTTTTGTGCTTGTTTTATGAACATTGCTGCTTTTTATGCTGACCGCGTAGCAGCATTTAATGACAAGCGTTATTTTATGCGCTCTTGACGCGTTCTATTGACAGGATCGCGTAGATCTGTGGGTATTTAAGCCGGTGGTTCTTCAATAATAAAAATCAGTTGTTAGAAAGCGCTCGTCCTTGTGTCTCCTTTTCTTCGTCCCTGTTTGGTTGCGCACAAAAATTTAAGAAAATGAATCTGTTCCGACTAGGCCGACTCGCAGTTATGCTACAAAAAGAAGTTAGGCTTAACATTCTTTGGGGCATAAAGTGTGCTGCAAGAGTTTGTTCTCATGCACACACTACAAGAGTTCTTATAAAACAATTTAGTTCGTCTGTACCCTACAATATTTGTTTCTGAATTGTTAAATGTATCTTACTACAAAGCTCCAGCATTTATGTAAGCTGGCATTTTCACTGTTGCGCGTCTGTTGGCTGGAAAATCGGAAAACAAGTTCACTAAATTTTAAAGTTTAATTTCGCAATGTGAATTACAATGTGTAATTAAATGGGATTATCACATCAAATGAGCCCAGTATGTGTGATTGTCATGATGGCAAAGTATAAGGTATCTTCTGTCATATTTAACCCTCAGTTTTTTTTTATTATGTACTCACTGCTGCAAAGTAGGCCAGAATGTCACTCTCCTTTTGATACATGCATACTACACAGTCAGCCAGAAAAGGCACAATGAGAAAACAAAGGCAAATTACAATAAAGCATGCAGCTCTTCTTTGGGCAGGAACAGCAGCAATGTCTATGGAAACTTGTCCATCACCCAATATAGTTGTGAGTTACATCTGGTTTCAGTCTGGCCTTTTGAAGCTTCTTCAGCGTGATAGTGCGCACTATAGGGCACAGTCAAAGCATTCTGCCATACAGGAGCCAGACACTTGGGACAGGTTTCTTGGTTGACCTCCTTAAATCCCAGCCACTTCTCGCATACATTCCTAAGAACATTTAGAGACAGCGTCAATTTTCGGACTTCTTTAGTTGCCACAACCCATGGCATCCTCTAGAAGAAGCAAAAGCTGTAAAATCTCATTCTTGATAAAGTGGCAGTGCCATTTGCTGATGGGGAATGATATCACTGCACTGACACTAGGGCTTTGAAGATAGTACTATGTCAGGACCTTCCATTGTGCCACCCAATCTCAAGGTCATGTGGATACAAATGCTTGTAGGAGATATGTAGAGCACAGTGCAGAGGTTACTCTAAAGGTGGGTGAGAGGGGGTGGCCAAGTCCTTAATATTTCCTCCTTATATTTCCTTTGCCATTGCTAAACATGAAAAACTGGTTGCATGAGTTGTGTCGCATACTGTTTCACAACTGTATTCTTTGTGTCAGAAGCTGCAAAGACAGTGTCTTTAATCCTTTATTGATGAGTGTTGTCTACAGGCAACATACCAGACTTTTTTTTTTTTTGCCGAGTTTTGGTATTGTGTATGAAGTTTCTGGCTAAATGTCTTCACCCAACTTTAACTGACAGTCAGCTAGTGTCATTTGTTTGTTCAGAGCAGAATTTGGCACGTGACTCGCTTTCTTTTGAAAGCTCTCCGGCTGGCGGCTGCAGTGGTGTCACACACGTGATATAAAGCAAATGAAGTGCACACCTATGGTCCACATATGACGAGAGCCGTCTGTACAAATTCCAAACGAAGCCATAGTGGCGTGGGGTCAATCACACTTCCGGCTTTCTGTTTCATGTTCCCCCTCTATTGCTGCAAAAGATTCCGCAAAACATATTTTTTCTTTTCGTGGAATTATGGTCATTCTCGAAGTGTTTTGCACAATTAGGTAGAAAATAAAAATTTTTACAGGTTATCTATAAGTACCATCATTAAAGGGTTAATCTGCATTATGTTCACTATACGACTGCTCATTCCAAGCAGTCATTGCATGTGGTGTCAGTTCTGAATCCTCCTCCATCTCAGTTCTGGGGAGGCATTCTTGCAAGCAGAATTAGCTTTACTTGTTATTTTCAGGTCGCTGCTTGTCTGTTTATCATCGCACCATCTTGTGGTGCACATGTCTAGGAACAGTGTTTTTATTAAAACATTCATTCCTCTGACACGTCAAACTGAATTTTTTTTTTTTTTTTGCTTTCCAGAATGACGTTACAGAAGGGGCTGTTGTGAAGACGCTAACATTTAAAAAGGTACCACATATATATCTTTCATTTTCTTTTTTTAAATTCAGCTTGATCAAGAAAGAAACAAGCTTTTATATGACGGCACGTTGGGGGAAAGCTCCAACGTACGCCTCATGTAGCTTTTCTAAAGCATGGAATTCTTCCTGAGAAGACACTTTTGCATGTTCAGTAGTGTTTTAAATGTCCATGCCATCATTGTCTATGCTCGTGCTTTACAATAAACCGCAATTCGAAGCCCCCTTTTTTTAATGCCTAAACAGACACTGGAGGGATCTATATAAAAGTGAATTATGTTGTGCTTTTAATAGCAGATAGGTTGCTTTTACTGAGAGTGGAGGTTTGCGTAGAACAGCAGCTACATAAAAGTGAATGACAGGCTGCAACACCAGCTTCCTGCTCCCAGATCAAAAATCTGTCTGACAACCCAAGCTGGTAGGATTAGTTAATGGCCAACTGTTTTAAAGAACAGTTGCATATAACTTGGGAATATAAAACTATATTCAATAAAGTAACCTATGTGGGTTTATCGCGCATATAAGGACCCAAATCTACAAAACAAAAGATAATGTGCGACATTACCGATATTCAATTTTCCCCACACTGAGATTTTTTTTTAACAATAAGTCATACATAGCAGTGAATGAACACCAAACAAATGCATATGAATCTGCTTTGCCGTTCACTTTCGATGCCCCTTTTAAGTATTTTAGTCAACGGTATACTACAAGGCATATGATTCTGCTCCATCCATAGGACACAGTGCAATGGGAGACGACAACAACAAACGCTGGGAGTTTTCTTGAGTTAAAGGTTACACCAACTAGGCATAACTTCCGGTATTGTTGTCCACAGGATGGTCCACTGAACCTGATTCTGGACGGGGGCCTCAACTCTGCACACGATGGGCGCATCGTCGTAGCCGAGGTGCGTGAGGGCGGCATGATCCCAGTGAACGGAGAGATTAGCACTGGAGACCAGATCCTCATGGTGGACAACACTCGCCTGGTGAACACCTCGCTCACTGCTGCCAGGGTGGCCATCCAAATGCCATGGCAAGCGCCGACGTGAGTGTGCTCCCCATTGGCTACTTGATTGACTTGTATTGACATTATTTCCCATTCTCACTTGGTGGGGGGGAGGGCCAAGGGAAAAAGCTGCATGAGTAACTTGACAAGCCAGCCGTAGCCTACACTCCATGGCTGCAGTTGGCAACGGTACATGACGAAAATCAAAGATGATATGAATATACACCAAATTGAAACAAATTTTAATGCACGAACGCTAAAGAACATTTAAAAAATGTAATTCGAAGCATGTAGACCAAGGGAAAATATACTGCCGTATATTACCATAGATGGGCAATGGATGCGAAATATTGCACTGCAAGATGCTAACATGACAAGGACATATGGTATAGGGTAAATGAACTGTAGCAGATTAATGTAGGTACGATGGCACAGGCACACAGAAAGAAATAATGCATGTCTAGGACATATCGGGAACTGTTCGGAATAGAGTGTTCCGAGAAATGTTACATACATCAACATTAATTTCATTTAACTTGGCGTTTAACAACACTTTACATCCCACATCGTTGGAAGGTAGCAAGAGTTCTTTATGTGAATATAACCACGAGTGCAAGAGAATTGGTGGGCTTTTTTCTCTTAATCATCAGTATCCTTTTTCATTGTTCATAATTTTGTTTACAGGAAACTGTAGAGAGAAACAGTGTCTGCCTAGAGTGGCATATTATTTGTTCAAGACTTATCTGTATTTCTTTGGAGGAGAAATCTTTGTTGTTAGGGGAGAAAAAAGTCCAAACATTCATGGCAGTTCGTTAACTTCGAACCCAAAATGTGGCACCAATGACATCAGCCTGTCTTCGTTTTCAAGGTATTTTCATGTAACTTGACTAGTTCTTGTGCATGAAAATTTGCAGAAAGTTGGCGAGTTTAATCTTTGCTTTTTCTTGAATGCAAATGTAATCCTTACTTTATTGGCAAACAATTGACTAGCACATACAAGATGCTGTCAAAGTCTGTGATGTCACAGGAAGTTTGTGGGATTCGTCTCCATCCACTTTTCAATTTTACATCCTTCCTGGCTTATCAAGTCTCCTTCGCTCATTGCAAGCCCAGCCTATTTCTAATTCTCGAACCATTACCCATCAGTCTAGGTCAATGTGACATTTCTCTTTGAGAAACGACACTTGGCCAAGATAACATGTGATTAGGTTTTTCTTAGGAAGTGGTTTGGTTATGGTATTAGTTTCAATTTTTAAGTGAGAAAGGTGCCACACCGTCATTGAAAATGGACAGGACAAAATGAATCACAGCAATTCTTATGCATGATTGCTTCAGAAACCAAGGTGTAGTTGCTCAATAGCCAGTTTCTTAACATGGCATAGCGCAAGAATCTACTCGTCGGTGGTATCAGAATCGTGATCTCGCATACCTTACCAAAAGTTGAAATGCAAAGGACCGTTTCTAAACACTTTAGTATTTTAACCTGCTTGCATTTCATTTTATGCTAATAAATGTACCGTGGGCATGGCATTGAGTGAAATTAGGCAACATTAATAACTGACCATCTCATGGTGATTCGCCAAGTAGTAATACGCAACTGCTGGTTTTATTCAGTCGACTTGGCTTGACTGCGATGACATATGCCATGCTAGAAGCCAGAAACAGCTCATACTGACCATTATGTTATATGCTTGCATTTATCCTTCCGTATATTCAGTGCAAATAATAGTAAAGCAAGACAACGAAACAATACTGCCTCACAGCAACCTGCTTCGACCTTCACATTTTGGTGGGAGGAGTTTGGCAATAGCCATCACATGACTAGGCCATACAAGCTTAGCATGATTTTGACAGGCCATTTATCTAAGTAGGTAGCCATTCGCCTGTGTTACTCTGCGATGTACTTCGAGTAGGGACTGAAGTTGCATTTTACACTTCTCCTTGCTGTTATTTCAGAATGACCTCCGGCTGACCATCGCCAAGATGCCGTAACATGCCGTAACCGCATTGCTCTACACAGCGTCCTGCCTCAGAAAGCCATAAAACAATGTTCAGTTGTTTTTGTTTTTATGTATGTAACCCTATCAGGACACGAACTGCTACAGTTTTAGTTCTGTGCACTGTTCTGATGACCATATGCAGACCTGGCCATTTGAAACAATGGCAGACACAGAGAACAAAACGGATACGCAGCACTTGTCGAAGAATACTCTTAGATGAAAACTTTTTAAAAATTCTTGTACATACAGATAAACCAAGCTTGCTGAAGTATTTTGTTTGTTGTTGTACCATAAGCAGACCCAGTGTTGTCCAGAGTATGTAAATAAAGGAAAGATGAAAGTTTCGAGTTTTTGTCTTCCCACAACAGTTATGCTGGCATACAGTGAACCTGCTGTGTCCCCCCTGTGACATAACCCCTCTACATTTGCATCAATAAATGTGTTCCCTGGAGCACTTGTATAAAGGTGTCATTTATCTCCTAGCCTGTTCCATGCCTAGCGGATTTAGCAGATCTTTCATGCTTATGAATGAGTAAATATGGTAGCGAAGTGATTTAAAAGTAACAGAAAAGGTAAAATTTTAATAAGGAATAGTGTAGACAGTAGCACAACACCATTTTTATGAAGTTGCCCAGAAAATTATGCGATTGTTTTTATTAGCTAAAAATTTTACGGTTTTGTAGCTACATTTGTCACTGGTCTTGCGGCAACACTGTGCACCACCGTACAAACTACTCAACTATATACTGAAAAAACTGATGGCACCGCCTGGTGGAAAATGTAACTATTCGTCCAATAAGATGTTTGTTATTAAGTGCGTAAGTGCTCATTCAAAAATTCCATGTCTTTCTGTGCATTTATGTGAAAACCGTCTTGTGCTACCATCTATACTTTCCAAACGATTGAATTCTTGATTATCTGTGTATCACAGAAGGTACTCAAGTGCAATTTGTATTTTATGCCAAGTTCACTTTTAAGATACTTATTCACTTGTGCATTTTTCTTCTGTCTTGGTGAATCACGAACACAACTAGTGTGTTAAGTGGTCTCTGCATACTGTGTTCTTGAGATTACTTGCAAAGATGAGACCAAGGACAGTTTTGGAGAGCTTGGGGAACTTGCCTGGCATCAAGGCTCAGTAAATATAGTCTGAGCGTGTTATCCACCCATCTCAGTACCCACAAGTTTGCGGCCACAATGGCATCAATCTTGCCATGTGTATGATTTCGTGGTTTGTATCTGCAATTTCACACGTCAAGCAAGACTTCATAATCGTAATAAAAACAAGTGAAAAATTTGATGTTAAAACACATGTTGTATACATATTGTAACATTGCTAATTAGACCGTTCCTGCAAAATTGCAGTTTATGCACTGAATGTGTTTGGAAAAAAAAAAGCACTGGCAGACAGAAGTTGCGGTGCTTGCCAGCGGCTATAGTATGTCATCATGTAGTCGATTCGATTCTTTCATTGTTTTTGACAGTAATAATTTGTATAAACCAAATGGCTCCAGTGTCTCGGTGTACTTAAGTTGTGCTTAAAATAGACTATCTTGTTCCTATAGTTGAGTTGGTTTTTGGAATTCAGGCATCGAGTCCTCATTTGTGTAACCAACTTCCGAAATGATTCAAAATTTTTGGTCTGTTTTGGTGCTGTCTACATCAATTGACCCTAAACACAGAAGAAATGGAGACAAAAATAATTTTTCTGCACACAGAATTAGCATATGAAACAATTAAATTAAATGAGCATTGTTTCAAACTGCTTTTTGCCGACGACTGACTGGCTCAGGTGCCAAAGCATCACCCAGGTTCAAACACTCCTCCACTCGTTTCACACAATTGCATTTGTGGTTTCGATGTTCGGTGGATGTTTCTATAAGATTCTGTTCACCACCGACACTCTTGAGCCTCTCAAGATCTTGCTTGTCATTGTGCTATTGCACCCCTAACTCGCACAGAATAGGAGTGATTGGTTGTTGGAGGTTATGAGGAGGAGGAGAAAAGAAACACTGTATGCAGGGATGCCAACCAGAAAAGCGTCTGAGTGGCTACCCTATGCTGGGGGAAGGCAAAAATGGGAATAAAAGGATGAGAGAGAAAGAAAGTGAGGGGGGAAGAAAAAAGCTCTGCGAATTTGTGCACGTGCAGACGGTGTTGCGCAGTCAAAGGCGTTTACATCGGCCAGTCGCCCTCAAGAAGCACAGAAGTGCCTTCACTGCCTCATGGACTGACCAGAGATGGGGATGGTGTTCGAGTAGTGCCTGCATGGGCAGTGGCTGATTGTTGGGGGATTAACGTCCCAAACTAACATGAGGGCTATGTAGTGGAGGGTTCCAGAACAACTCTGATCACCTGGGAGATTGGCAAACAAGCATTTTTGCATCTATTCTGACAGTTGCATTTTATTCTGACAGCAGAGATGCAAGGACTCGTGACAAAAGATACAAATGTCGGATCAAACATGGCTTCATCTAGTTTGCATATTTTTGATGCTAAGTTCCTCTAAGCAGCAAGCGTGACATGCACTGATATAGCATTGCACTAACCTCCTATGGATAGAAAATGGCAGGAAGGCCTATGCTGAGTGCCAAATGGTTCAGCTTCTACGAAGCATCAACATCCCTTTATACTGTATTATTTGAGCCGTAGACACCAGGCACCTTCCATTTCCAATATCATGTATACTCTCCAGCATGTTCATGTGACCATGACAAGTATGTATACCAGTTACTCTAGTACCTAGGGAAATCTACTACAGCTGACTTCCGTTAATTCGATCCTGACGGGACTGACGAAACTGGTCGAATTAAACAAATGGCAGAAAAAAACACCGAAACAAGCTGTTGATTCACTTGGCAGTATTTGCCTTTAAAAGTTGGTTCCGCCTCAATACAACTGTGTTATGCGGTGGCGCATACCAAGCGGAAAAAGGTGCCACTGGCACGCGTTCCTTAATTTACAAGCGTGCATGCACCGTATCTGATCGCAGTACGACCGAGATGCCTAATAAGTTTACTGGCAGGCCTTCAGAGTTCTAAATAGACCTCTGCTCTTTTGTTGGCTTTAAACGTCCTCTCGGCTTTCATCGCCCTCTTTTTCGCTAGCTCTCCCAAACACTGATGGTTTTTCTCCACTTGTCAATAAACGGAGCATGCGCTTCTCATATACGAGAGAAGCATGGCGGACGACACGAGGGCTCAAATCACCACAGCAGCGTCAGAAGCAGCTCTGAATGGCTGCCAGTATGCTTATCAGGTGTCTACTCGTACTGTGACCGGAGACTGCGCGTGCGCGCCTGTATAATAAAGGTATGCGTACTATGTCCCATTTCATTCTTGGTATGCTTCACCGCATAACACGGGTGTATTGCGGCGAAGACGACTAGTTCAAATTATTCAGCGAAGGCCAATTCTGAGATCGAAATAACAGAGGTTCGGGTCCATAGAAATGTATAGGCGCTGGCCGGGACATTCGGTCGGAATCAAATTAAGCGAGAAATCGAATTAACCAAAATCGAATTGACGGAAGTGCACTGTACACACAGGCAGCGCTTTGAACGAAGAACTCGCGCGTGCTTGGCCCATATCTATATTTTTCATTCTACAATATGTTGAATCCATTGCCACCAAAAGCCGTACATTTCATCTTCTTTGAAAAAAAAAAAAGTCATAATTTACGAGTAGTGACAGCACAACACTGTGTTATAGTGTTCTGTTGGACTGTTTTGACTTTTTCGTGAAATACTTTTCCTCGGGTCAGTGTTTCAAGATTAATTTCTGAAAAAAACTTCACGATTGTTCATTTATGCTACAATATTGCACACCTTTATCTTTAATTTATTATTTAACTGAAAATGATTAGCCATCAGCACCGCACAGCAAAAAACTCCCCTATTTTCATTTTGGTAAACAATTAAGGAAGACGGGTTCGGTAATGATGGCATTCACCGATATACAAAGCCAGCGTTTCCAGTCTTCATGAACATCACATGCCTAGCCTCATCTCTCCATGTTTGGAGCAGCATGCAGAACAGAAATAGCCTTTTTAATTGTCTTCAAAGCTGCATAGGAGTTGATATATTGGAGACCCTGCGAAGTGTTCATTAGCTAAGCTGTACTTCCATGCCTTGGCATCAAAGCCCAGGTGCACCATCCTATGGTATAGTTTCATTTTAGTTTTCACCGTGAAAGTGCGAAAGCAGGCTAGAGAAGTGAGAAATCATCTTTCTAGTAGCTGCTGCTTGTACTTGAGAGAAGTGTACTACTAACATTGATCACTCTTTTCAATGGCAGACTCTCTGGCTGCTCAACTTTGAACTGATAAACTGCTAGAGTGAATATTTACACATGATTATGCAGGAAAATTATTTACTACAGACTCGGATCTCATGTGGACACTTTCAACATCTTACAATGTGCAGCTGCAAGCATAATGCTGTCATTCAATACAACTAAGCTTGTACAGACATTCAATTTTGGTCACCCATAGCAAACCCACAACATGAAACTGCCGACATAGTAACATGCACTGCATCTGCACAAACTGCTCCAAGAAACTGAAGTACAGCAAGCCTCAATGCAGCCTTCAAGCCTCTCTCCTTCAAACATAGCTCTCACGGTTAGAAGATGCTTTTAAATTTTCCGGAAAAGACTTCTTTTGCATTATTTTTTCCCACTGTCAAAATTTCCGGAAATTTTCCATGCAGAAAGGCAAGCAGTCAGGAAGGACAGTGGTTTGAATCATACTGGCTGAGAATTTTTTTTTTTTTTTGTCTGCTTGAGTAGTACCGATGAACACCAGGTTTCTTGGTGAAAATTTTGGATACACAAAAAGGAGGTCACAAATAAAAATTACATGTGCAGTATTGTCAACGCTGAAGCATTAGCATGTCTCGGGGGTAAGGAGGGGGGGGGGGGGGCTGTTTTCACTGGATCCACTGGTGTCTGCAGGTGAGAATGCATGGCTGGATGGTCAGTCGACTCTCCACCAAATTTTGCATTTCGCACATTCATCCTTTTCGCCAAATCAACTAAATGATCAAGCATTTTCTTCCAAAGCACGGAGGATGCTTTAAAAACTGACCACTGGATTTTCACATGACTATTAATTAAGGATCAGACTGCAGCAAAGAGCATCATGTTCTTTTCAGCTATGCATTTATTTGGCCAGAAAGCAGCAACAAGGTTGAATAGCTTGTACACAAGAAGTGGTACATTCACACAGCCGTATGTTAATCTAGTCATGCAGTCAAGCTTACAGGTTCAGGTACAGATTTCTCAGCTGCCATATCGTGTGGTTTCATCAGCTCGCAATTAAAAATAACTTGGGATGAATGTCACCAGACATGGCAGCTTTCACTCAGTAACTTCTCACCAAGATGCTTTACAAAGGGAAGGCGAACAAAACATACAAGCAGCCCAGTTGGAAATGGCAGCAAAATTTTCGTCATTACACAAGAATGCCCAATGACTCTGTCTCGCAGTCAAAATTCTCTCAATGTGACGATGCAACTGCCTCTGTTAAAACATCCAGTTTGCAGAAGAAATCACTACCTTCATGAGAATTTCCTGGTCTTACAGAAACGCCAATTGGCGCCAAAATGCATGGAAATTTCAGATGCCGAAACACAAAATTTCCTTGCTGCCTTTTACATCTGGGAATGTGGAACAAGTTATGAAAGCTAAAGCAAGATGGAAAGCAAATGTGGGAACAAAGACTTCAATGTCATGCATGCAACTTGGAGTAAAATGCTCAAGAGTGTCAACTCCCTAGACAATGTGCTGATGCTATTGACGGGCTCAAATCAGGTTCCTGGTGAGAGCATGCCAGTGCATGTGCTGCACCACACACGATGACAAGAGCGCTACCTTGCTGGTGCAATGTTCTAGGCAACCTTTATCCTTGAATTTATGAAACGGCCACATGGTGAGGCACAAATGTAGTGCTAACGGCTATTATAGAGGGTAAGGGAGGAAGACAAGTGCATCACAAAAGTCCAATGAATCAGGGTAGATGAATTAAGGAAGATAGCAAGCTAGGTGCATTCTGTCCCATAGTCTGGGTAGTTTACCAAGTGCACCGCGAGACAGCAGAGTTGACAATCTTGTGTCTTACTCCATGATGTGCAGCCTTCAACACAAAGCACACAGCTACTAAATCCAGGAAGTGCAGTTCTTGCTCACAAGCTCTAGTTGTTGACCACACGCAACAAGTTGACTGCACAAGCAGCCAGACACAAGAGGACACTCAATTGCGGCGCACTGACAAGGCCAGAATGAGCCTCTCTTTTTCGGAGGTGGTGCACACTGTGGCAGCAGCAATGGTGGTGGGAAATGGTGCCACGTCGCTTTCTTCGCGATGGTAACATGCTGAAGGATCCCAGTCTTTCGTAGCAAGAGGGTGTGTAAAGCATGATTAGCTCTCACTAATAATTTTAATGGTTGAACAGATTACATGAGTATGAACAAAATAACGTGACATGACACCACGTCACCTTAACTGCCGGAATCATAGAGGTCTCTTTTTCATTACCACTTGGCGTGGCAATTCCACCTCACTCTGCATGTGAGGCCAGCTTGCAGCTTGTGCAAAGAGATTTGTATAAGATACCTTCCTGCTTTAGGGGAAAAAAAACAGCACGACGTCATAAAGCAGAGTGCACAGGTCTGCTATCTATCAGGCGTTGGCTTGGCGCGTCTTGATTGGGCCTTACCAAGGCAGTTAGAACGCAAGCGAGAGCTTGCGCGGACAAGGAATGCGTGGATAACACAGGCTTCTGAGAGCGAGAGTGATGTGGCGTCGCGGCGATGCCCTCTTCCCTCACGCAACACCTGGCGCACTGCTACGTCAGCACGTGTCTTTTTTCGCCCGCTCTGCTCTGTCGAGGCACGCTCGTGACGTGGCATCGTAGCCAATGGGAATTCAGGTGCCGTTTTTCGCTTGTCGAGATGACAAACGCCGGGTTTTTTGCTCAATGCGCCATTTGACACCCCACACTCTATGGAAGCAAGAGTGGGCGAACGCTGCCAACCGTGCCACCGTCGCAGCCCGCGAGGAGTCATTGTGACCAGACGAACGAGACTTGGGCGACTGACGGAAAGCAACGGCTCTGCGACGATCTCGTTGGCTTGCACTCTCCACCACACACGCGGCCACTTCCGGTGGCGGCCTTAGCTGAGTGGCGAATATCTGGAGAGAGTAGATTGACGGCAAACAGCCAGTTCTTAGACACTGGGCAACAGATGCTGAAAATTCGTTGCTTTTTCACTTCATAGAGGTTGGCCTTAAGAGGATCGCACTTCTATCTGCAGCTAAAGCAGCAGTTGACGAACGTTATATTACCCCTTTAAAAAAAAAGGACGAAAAAGAAAAACCAGACAAATGGGAACTTTAAGTTTCCTCATACCTTAAGTGTTCATGCTTTATATAGCACACTTACAAAAAGCATGCAGATGTAGATAATCTCAACAGAGGACATAAAGAAGAGAAGGGAAGTGCATGTATTTGCACAAAGGTGTCGAAGTCACTACAACCCTTTTGTTTTTCTGACTAGACCACACCTTATCTTTAGGAGCAGAAGCGTTATCACAGGCACTGCTACCAGTGACATTATCATGCGTTCTGGGCAAGAATTGAGAAATGCTATAAGGTGCTTGGCCTCACTCGCTCATGGAAACACATTATCAGCATGGTGATAAACCAGGGCCGTGTTTCTGTAGAAATCAACACAAGCGCAAGAAAGGATAACCCAAAGCGCAGTATACCGTCTCGAATAACACAAATTGCCGAGGAATGCACCTTATCAACACATACATAAAATACACAAATTCAACCCTAAGCATACAGCAACTGCACAATTTATAGCTTATTGCTTTGCTTCTACATACTTGGTTGCTTCCAGCCAAAATTTAACCATCAACACCATTAGGTGGTTCAACATTGAGAACGACCGAGTGGCTTTAATAAAGTACTTGCACTTAACCAAGACTTCATCTTAATGCACAGTGATAAGCAAACATACAAAATATGAATCGTGGCACTTAGTTGACTGCCACAAACCAGCAGCATGTGAAAGCATGACAGCATGCATGCATAAAAAATGCACAACTTCGGAATTTCCTAAAAAAGCACTAAGACGAGATTGTTCACTTGCCATTAAAGGGGCCCTGAACCACTTTTTATCGAAGTGGAGAAATGCATTTGAAGTTAAAATAGGCTATTTAAGAAATACTGCAAAAAGTACTTCAATGCGTTCGGCAGAAGCGGAGTTATTGGCAATCAAATAGGGTTTTCGCGGTGCTTCCGCTCCTTCAATGCCTTGCACTGCGAATGCTACGGAGGAGCGGGGTGTGCCCACAACACTCCGTCTACTGAACGTCACTGTGACGCGCAGTCAAAGTTTGATTCTGGATGTTAACGTAGACGCCGCTATTAATGATTTTGTTGCCTACGGCGCACCAACCGTAAGCCGTAAGCAAACTGCAGTGCGCTTAGCAAGTGGAGTCGTCGCAGCACCCCACGACGGCCACGGTATCAACGTTACGTAGCAGATCGCAGCTACATGCAACCGTAGTGCGTATGCGCAGCATTTGCTTTGTGCATGGCAAGGCTTGAGTGCATGCTCGTCCTCATATGCAGCAGTCTGACCATGCTACATGGTGCTTGACTGACAGATAGCAACCACATCCAACTTGCGCATTTTTGAAGCGCTATCAGTTAGTCTGCCAACCCGGAGCGGCGACGAGCGAGCGCACACTGGCAAGCGCGAGTATGGTCTGACCGTAAGTTTCGCGCGGATATAAGTTAGTTGAGCGTTCAAAACTAGTCGAAATTGGCGAGACCCAATGGCTGTGACACCAATGTGCAGGGTGGCCAAAAGTTATTTCCTATGCGGGCTGCCGCAGCCCAGCATGAGCAGACGATAGTCGGCTTCTTGCGGAAGTACGTAATTATCGAAATTTGAAACCACATTTCACTTACTTCAACCTGTTTATTGTACTTCGGCAATAAATATACGCAGTAACAGTAGGAAGAAGCTCACTGTTCCAAACACCCTTTCTGATTGACGTCAGCTATTGGCCAATAGCAGCCATGTACGAGAATCCGCTATATGACAAAATGAAGCGTCCAGAAGAGAGCGAGGAGTAGGCGTGTGCTGAAATGGGAGCGTTTGAGAGAAAGGCGACTTCACGCTCTGCTTCCGACCTGCAGGTGCTGCGCATGATTGCAAAACTTGGCTGATATGTTCACAGCAGCGTATGCAATCCGCGGGCTGTTTTTTCATCAAGCACGAGGGGTGGTTCAGGACCCCTTTAAAGCCTCACACTAGGCATACAAGCCACTGTATAACACGACAGAAGAACTACTAAATGCAATTCTCCAAGGATCAGAAAGCACAATACACTGCACATGTGATAAATTTCACAAGATGAAACTCGGGATCACTACACATCTGTGACATAAGGCGCCGACACCTATGAAAACCGAAAAAAAAAAAAAACATTTATGCGCAAGTCATTCGTAACATCACTGCAGTGTTCCAATAAGCACTGGACAACACATTCAATGAAAGTCACAATTTGCCTGTGCAAGACACAACCTCTCACTTGGTTTTATTTCCACACTATAACGAATTTAAGAAATGCATTTTTTTTGTTGTCAGATGAGGACTGAAGCTGTGGCACAGCAGTGACCATAACCACAGGAAAAACAAAAACAAGGAATCATATTACACACATATATCTATATATATATAAAAAGAAAACAGAAATGTGAAAAGGATGTTTTTTCACAAGCCATCCACTGTCTCCAGTCTGTTCCCTTATAGCCAGCATGTCCAGAGCTTATAGCCAGAGCTCAAGTGGCAAACATATCTACATTTGTTTATCCCAGAAAGTATGTAACCATGGTTCGCACTGTTGAATTCGATGTCCTAGATCACTCAACTTCTACGGCCCAGCTGTGTGGCACGACTCCATACTGAAAAACAAGGACAACAGAGAATACAGAGTCTTAGTAGAGCATATTGCAGAAAAATTAAGTACTGTGCATTAGCATAAATTCAGTTTGAGCTGGCACATATTAGTATACAGTAAAACCTCGCTATAGCCAAACAGAAGGGGAAGCTACGTTATATTCCATTACTTCATTATAACCAATGTCTGCCCTCACGTCCAACACTGTCACCGGAGAAGGGCGGGGAATTGCAGTGAATTAAAAATTTGGGCTTAAAGTCCAGAAACAGCAGAGTAAGTTATGCCAAATCCCCCAGAAAGGAGGATAGGACATAGGAATACGCTGATGTTTATAGTTATGCGGTGGTAGTGGTGCAAACAGACATAACAGCACCAAATGCAAGACATTCCAGTGTAGAAATGGAGGTCGCACTTGCTGGTGTGAACATTGATCTCCACAAGTTGTTCTTTGGTCGCTAGGTGCGGTCGGTCGCGCGATCTTTGTCAATTGCCAGTGCGAATGCGCCCTAAGAGAAACATCTTTAAATTGTTCCAAAGCTATCAAATTCCAGGTAAGAAGAGGGCTTTGGTGGTTCCATACATAGTTACAATGGGGAAATGTGCCAACGCTGCTTGTCAATTTCACAATTTGGTATTTTCGGGGTAAGGCATTCTACACAGATTCATGCAGTTCGGGCAGTGAAAAGAATTTCCCTGCTTCTTCATTTACGTGAATGGCTTGCACACACAAGGGGCATCATTATTTGCCAGCTAAATTTAAAGGGACACTAAAGGCAAATACTAAGTCGGCGTGGACTATTTGAATACCATTCCAAAAAACCGTGCAACGCTTGTTCCGTGCCAAGAAAAGACTTAGTTTACAAGAAAATTGTGTCTGAAGAGTCCGAATACCATTATTGCAATTCAATATTCCCACCACCCAACTGGGGAGTGGTGAGGTTGCTTATGCCATCACTGCCTGGGGCTGCTGTCGGCGAGTAAAACGATGCCCAACAGATGGAGGTACGGTTTATTGCACAAAACGCAAACGCATGGCCATGGAGAAACTGAGCCACGACACAGTGGTGGATTTCTCACTGCAGCTGCCTTTGGTCAAGTGGCGTGGACTATTCGGGCATCCCGCGGCATCACATGGAAGTCCAATTCTCTGCTACTTG
Organism: Dermacentor silvarum; assembly: GCF_013339745.2. Classification (NCBI taxonomy): domain Eukaryota; kingdom Metazoa; phylum Arthropoda; class Arachnida; order Ixodida; family Ixodidae; genus Dermacentor; species Dermacentor silvarum. Next base: position 97,013,752 of record NC_051157.2, read on the forward strand.
CAGTTTGTGCAAGGTTTACAAGCCAGCAAAACCAGTGCAGCACTACGCGATAACGAAACTAGTGAAATGAGAAAGCGCCGGTGGCACAGAGTCGAGCGAAAACGAAATGTTTCAATTGCCGGCGTCATTGTCTAGGGTAATAATGAGTTATTTTTTCTAAAAATGAAATAGAACTGGAGAAGTATAATTTTATTTCATCTTGTAATGCCATACAATGATGTTTTTATAATGAGTGGTTGAGTACTAGTGACAGAATTTAGATGAGGAGTGCCTTTGTCCCGGGGGAGTCTCTCATTGTGTTTTGCATTTAACTCAATTTGTCGATTACTAAGGCTCTGCTCACGATAATATTGACACCTTAGAGATTCTCGAGCACTAATCTACTACTTTAGCTTGACTTAATATTTGCCTTTAGTGCCCCTTTAACACTGTCTCATCTGGAGACTACAGTTCACTAAATGCAGTCAATGCCGTCACTGCACAAGATTGTGCATACTAATTACATCTAAATTTCACCAGTGTGAAAACAGTAAGACACAGAGACATGGAAGACAATGGAGCCAGATTCTTGTACTGTTCTCCTATCTGTATGCTCGGTTGTTCTTGCACTGTTCAATTTGACATGGACAGCTTCATGAAATTCTGGAAAGCCACAATGGCTGCAGCCTTTGAAATGAAAAACAAGTTTCTTGGACACAATAACCCCCGTATTCAGAAATGCATCTTAACTTGAAGCCCATGCTTGACTTGATATAAATGACACCTGGCCTGAACGTGCCCAAGACACTCATTGCGTTTCCTACGGCACATTCACGATAGGCATCGTGTAGATCAAGCCAAGCGTGGGCTTCAAGTTAAGATACACTTCTGAATACGGGGGTAACACACAGCATGGTTTCTGCACATTTCTGTTATTTCTGCACAACTGTTCTTGTGCACATTTCAATCTAAATATTTAAGTACAAGTGTTTTCTGCGAGGTACAAGTGCCGCCATGTTTGAATCTGCACCAGCTTGTTTAGGATGCACTCCACATAGGTAGCAGCCACATAGGTAGAAAGCTTGCATTATAAATGCCATGTATTTATCCTAGCTTTATGGTGCAAAACCTAACCTTCTCACAAAGTATGTCATCGCAAGTCACCGGGCATGAACCAGAGCTACAAATGACTGGATAGCCTGCATCATCATCATCATGCTGCATCACAATGTTACCAACATCCTGCCTCCTCTCCCACACATCTCCTCCCGTGAGTACAACCCACCTGAATGTCTGTGATGGCCTTCAGCACCCGGTTGGCCAGCGGACTGCTCTGCTCCATGGTGGGAATGTGCAGGTTCTCGCCTCTGTGGTACAGCCGCTCTATTGGGCAGATGACGCAGGCTGTTCCGCAGCCAAACATCTCCAGCAACTGCAATGGTCAATCAATCACTGCCTCGATTGCTCTCTGCCACGTATGTGGCAAAGCTTTTCTTTACTGCCTCCTAATTACTCTGCCCTGACAAGTTCAAAGATTCACTGACAACATATCGACAAACACTGTACATCTGTTCCTATGGTTACAGCAGACCTCACTTAAATAAGTACTAACACAAAAAATTTCAGATCACATCTTTTCTGTTGTAATAAGTAGCTAATGATCCATTAGTCATGGCAAGGAAACTGTTGTTTCAGCACACAACAGGTAATTATTTGGAGCCTTGTTTACAGCGACCAGTCCAAGTTTCCATTTCGAAGAGCAATGAGAGGGGCGTAACTTTATGCGAGGCTTTAGAAACACTGTTGGTCACGTGATTGCACAGAAGTGCGATACGCACACAGGGGCACGAGATTCGTGTTGCTATAGTTGTTTTGCTCCATCTCTGTACACGTGCCGCGTGCAATGTCCTCATCGTCCTCATTCTCATTTTGTCGTCCAGCTTTGACGATTTTCTGCAGACGGGAGTCGCCACCATAATAGATGTGTCTGATCACTTTCAGGCGTAGGCTTCTTCAACCTAACCACCTGTCCAAGCGGCAACTCTGCCGAAACTGCTACTTTGCTTTTCCTAGTTGCCAATAGGCGGTGACACAAGTCTATTCTCGCGCCGTCTTGGCAGCAGCTGGCTTCCCTATAGAAAAAGAAAACTGAGTGCACGTTCGCACTCCTATGCTCCTGTCTGGCAGTGCTATGTGGTGTAGATTGGCTTGACCGACGAATAGTAGCCACATCCAACTTGCGCATTTTGAAGCGCTGTCAATAGCTCAATACGAAGCGAAGGCTGCCAAGGCGTCTAGCCAGAAGTGTCCAGGTGTGAGTGTGTGCTGGCAAGCATGTGTATGGTCTGACCTCAGGTTTTGCCTGGTTCGAGGCTAGTTGCGTGTTCAAAACTAACTGAAATTAGTGAGACCCGACGGTTACGGCACGAACAAGCATTCTGGCCAAAGTTCATACGCGGGCGGCCGCACGTAAGCAGACAATAGTCAACTTCTTCAGAAGCACATAATTCTTATTAAAATATGAAAGCAGATTTTTGATTATTTCAGCCTGTTTCTTAAACTGCATCAATAAATACACACAGTAACAGTAGGAAGAAGTGCACAGATCCAAACACCCTTCTGACTGATGTCAGTTATTGGCCACTAGCACCCAAGTATAGAAATATGCTATATGACGAAATGTAGCAGCCTGAAAAAGAGTGATGAGAAGGCTTCTGTTGAAAATGGAGCATTTGAGAAAAAAGGTGACTTCGTGCTCTGCTTGCGAGCCCCATGCGCTGCATACGACTGCAAAATTTGGCTGAGATGTTCACAACCGCGTATGCTATCCACATACCGTGGATAGCATACCAAGCCTTATAAGTGTAGTTCGGGCCCCTTTAATGTGCTTGTTACAAATATGCAATTAGCTTTTCTCGACATGATCCAAGAAAATATTTTACAGTAAGCAAGCTAAAAGTTATATGAGCATATTCCTGAATGCTCAAGGAGTGCAATAAGCATTGTTTCATGTTTTTATCTCTATTCTATTCAAAGTTACGAAAGTTCAAATTTGTAACTTGACATATGATGTTTTAGGGGCAAAGCTCCTTATAGCGGCACCCGTTCGTCCCCGTTGTAGTAGGTAGCCACGTCTAGTTTTATGAATTGCTCAATAGATGGCGTTGTGTGTCCGTATATGTATGTATACCCATATATACATATATATGTATATGTATAGTATAACCGGAAGCCGACTTCCGCTTCCGTTTCCACTTCCGGTTCAGCTTCCGGTTCCGGCTTCCGGAGAACGCTTCCGGCGTTCTATGAAAAAAAAAAAAAAAAAAAAAAAATTCTGAAAGTTGTGTCCGTAGCGCGGAATCGAACCAGGGACCCCTCGCTTCCGAACGCGCGGCGCTAACCACTACGCCACGAAGCGCACATAGCCACACGCACCACGATGGCAATAAATACCCAACCTTAACGAAAGGCTGCGTTTCTAGCGCGTTTCTAACGCGTTTGTACTAGCGCATTACGGCCCGTGTAAGAAGCTGGTGTAAGACGCTGTGGCCTCTCCGCCTTACCTTCAACGCGTTTCGAACGCGCTGCCCAAGGCGGTGGCAATTCAAGTTCAAGTCGAGGAGCGTTTATGAATACGGGGGGTATACTCTCTCAGCAGTCATGTGATGGCGTCGGCAAACGCGGTGCACGTTCCGGCATGTGTAAATGGCTGCGTAAGACGCTGTGGCCGCTCCCCCTTACTAGAGAGTACTGCACGTTTCTAACGCGTTTGTGCTAGCGTCCCCTTAAGCGGGAGATCCGATGATTCCCTCCGGAGCTTCGCCCACTCATCATCATTCACCCTGTGGATATGCTGATTTTTTTTCTTTTAATTTCCTCAAAATGTTTCAAAGTGCTGAAATGTAATATTATAGACTTACTGCACCTCCTTGGAAGCCTAGCTAACAGATAAAAAAATTATTAAAATTGGATGATTAGGAGAGCAACTACTATGCCTCTCGGAAAATTGTTGCCGGGAAGTTGCTGGGAAGTGCGAGAAGAGATTAGGGATCTTTGAATGCTATCGTGTTCCACTCTTAAAGGTGAAGCTCAAGCGTCCTCCAAATTTTTATTTTCCTAGATGCAGGAAAATATCATAGCCAATGGCTCAGAAAGTTCTAGGAGAGTAATTTGGATGGGGCTTTCCTCGCTGCCTTCGCTTCACAGCTGCTCGAAAAGCTGCCGAGGACACTCGCTTTCTCTCCGCATCAATAGTGCAGTCCTTTTCAGTGGCCCTCCGACAATCTTTAGAGGTTTGTTCTAACCGCAGCTCTCTCAATATGCTTGAGCTGGCATCATGAGTGCCAAGGTTGAAGCACATCACAGCCTCTGCAACTGCTGCCTCAACTCGGGGGTGGGACTGTCCAGAGTCATTTTGGAGCAATTTGTGGAGTAAGTAAAATTACGTTTCGTAGCAGTTTGGAGCAGACAAAATTTCACTTTGGAGCAATTTGGAACAGATAAAATTCGATTTTGAAGCAGTTTGGAGCAGGCCAATCTCAATTTTGGTGGAATAATGGAATATGGCAGCGCACTTTGAAACCCTGACGAAACAGAATAGACCAACACGAAGCACGTAGTAGAAGCGCGCTTTGTCGCTATAGCGTACTAGAATGAGTGGGTCGAGCGGTGGCACGGCGCATGCTTTCCTGTAAAGCCGAAAACATAGGTGGCACTAGAATCAAACTATATGGTATTCGCCTGCACTGCCGCTCATGATAACGAAAAATGTTCCCAAATTAGGTGGTCCAATCGACGCTGTAACAATTTCTGGGTCCCAATATGTCACCGCAGACACAGAGCACTGCAATCAACCCTGGGCTGGTATAACGTTAAACTATTCCACTCTGCTTTTATTGCAATAGCAATTATATGAGACACTCCAGGCACATTTCTGCCATCAGCGTCGCTGTTATGTTCCGTATAAAGTCCAAGGGCTATAAAACCGTCGTCGTGCGCCGTATGTGCTAGTGAAAGCGTGAGAGGGTGAGCCGACGATGGAGGCTCAATCTCACACGAGCAAGGGAGGAAAGTGGGGAGGAAGTGCACCATCTTCTGTTGTGCATAAGGCCCCAGGGGAAGGTGAGCGAGAGGAAAGGGAGGCTGCTGGGTATGGCGCGGCTACGCGGGCCCCATATTGAATGCGATCTGCAATGGGAACACAGTGCGAGGGCTGATAGCTTTGTGTGCACTGTGTTTTCACGGCTTAGTTCATGTTGAAGCGAAAGGCAACCCGAAGGTCAATTCACTCGCTGCTGCTGCCACGCTTCCTCACTCCAGCGTTTTGACAGCGAGTTTTCATGGTCATTGAGTAGATGTGTTCATGTTTGCTTGGTGCTCGCATGACACCATGCTTGTTAATTTAGTTAGTAAGCGAATGTTTACAAGTTTGTACTCCCGATAAAACTACTATCCTTACTTCGTATCATCATCAGCCTATATTTATGTCCACTGCAGGACGAAGGCCTCCCCCTTTCATCTCCAATTACCCCTGTCTTGCGCTAGCTGATTCCAACTTGCGCCTGCAAATTTCTTAGCTTCATCACCCTACCTAGTTTTCTGCCGTCCTTGACTGTGCTTCCCTTCTCTTGGTATCCATTCTGTAAATGGTCCACCGGTTATCCATCCTATGCATTACATGGCCTGCCCAGCTCCATTTTTTTCTCTGAACGTCAATTAGAATATCGGCTATCCCCGTTTGCTCTCTGATCCACACCGCTGTCTTCCCGTCTCTTAACGTTAGGCCTAACATTTTTCATTCCATCGCTCTTTGTTTGGTCCTTAACTTGTTCTCGAGATTCTTTGTTAACCTCCAAGTTTCTGCCCCATATGTTAGCACCGGTAGAATGCAACGATTCTACAAAGTTCTTTTCAACGACAGTGGTAAGCTCCCAGTCAGGATTTGGCAATGCCTACCGTTTGCACTCCAACCTAATTTTATTCTCCTGTAAACTTCCTTCTCATGATCGGGGTACCCTATTAGTAATTGACCTAGATAAACGTGCTCCTTTACAGACTCTAAAGGCTGACTGGCAATCCTGATCCTGAGACAGCTATACGAACTGTCTACTAGTTTGCTTCGCCTTTCGGGTGAAACAGCTACATTTTATTCCAAATCCACCATTAGCCCTTCGTGATAGGTCAAAATGGCTCAGGCCTTGCCCATATAGGCATAAAAACAGATTGGAATAATTTTACGTAATATCGGCTCTGGGGACAGAGACGCTGGCCCGCTGAACCCACTGCAGCACGCGCCTCCCTAATATCTATAGTTCACTCACAGCGCCCTCAGCCTACTTGTCGTTGTTTTGCGCCTCAGCTAGGAAACGCCGCGCCGCTCGGCTCACTGAACCATATTCTAGTACACTCTAAATACAGCCGCCTTGGCCGTTCCGAAAGCAGCGACAACAGATCGGGAGTGGCCGTGCCCGCGCTGGCCAGTTGCCGGACGCGCCAGAAAGTCCAGTGTTATGAGCGTGAAAATTACGAGAAACTGTGCGGGAAGCGCTGGTGCCCGGTGTGCAGAATGTGAACGGCCGCACTCTTTTTCGGAGAACGAATCTGCTCACTGTTCGCAGCCACTGCCAGAGCACACGTTCCGAAGCCATTCTGGTGCAGCGTGGTGCAATTTCGGTCAATTTTCTGTGTTCGGCGCAGTTTGGCACAAGAATTTACGTTTGTATCAAAATGGCACAATTGGCGCAGGAGCCCCACCCCTGTCAACTGCAAAGAATGATGCACTGTTTCTTTAAGGAGCAAGGTTCGAATCACAGAGTGCAGTGCCTCATTGACATTCTACACCTGCCTTTGCTGGCACCGTTGTTTCTTAAAGCTTCTTAAAGATTGGACACAGTGCACTGCTGACCTTATTTTTGGTTGAGTCTGCTTTTTGGTGGTGGCTCAGTCTTTACCATGGCCAAGTTATACTATCACTACAAGTTGCGACCACGTGGGCAGAAGTTGTGATTGGGCCGCTCATCTGTCGATATAATGTGATAAAATGTGACATAATGCATTGTGCATTTTGTCCACGTGTCCAGCAAGACTTGATTGTCAATCATAATAGCTGGAGATCTTCGTGATCAGGCCTCCAGTCAGTCGTCCTTTAGCACTAATGCGCTGTCCATGTTCACCAGAGTTGTGCTTTTTCACAAGGTTATGACGTGCCGTGTCCATGCGCATCTGTACGTGATTTGTGCAGTCTTCTTTTTTAACTGGGATAAAGCCATAAACTGTGGCTTCATCAATGGCATTAAACGACCTGCTGTCTCCATCACAGAGCATGGTGGTATGCCTGAGGCCATGCAGCGAGAGAGAACCTTGAAACAATATCGTTGCTGCCTCCACTTCCTTTCTTGGCCTACCTTTCAGAATTTGTTTGCTTTTTGGCAGGAAAGTTCTGCTTTCCATTCACCATAACCTAGGCTGTCTGGTTGTGGTGCACACTTGCAGCCGAGGCAGAAATTGGAGAGGACCAGATAATCAAGCACATACCTTGAAAACAGTTCAATTACAGTTGCCACCCCAAGGCGAGAAGAGTGGCCTCTGGTGTGCCATGTGCCATCAAAGCAAATGGCAATGTTGCCCGGGCTTCCAAAAGTTGGTTCTTTGTAAAGCTCTTTTATGGTAGCGGCACACTTTTCCAAGTTCTCAGTGCATACTATGGTTGCTGCTTGGTTCAGATTGCTTCTCAAGTAATTCTGGTACGTCTTGTTATGCATACTTCTGAGGGAAACTCCAATTATTGAAAAAATGTGATTTAGGGCCGTCTGCCCGTTTCCCGTGCTCTGCACGACATGCGCCGCAAGAAGGTTGCTTTCAAGTGGGTTGCTGTTTGCGGAGCCTGCAACTTGTCGTGAGCTCTACTGTTAATGAAGTTCACCACAATTCCTGCATAACACTTTCAGTTTCATGGCTATGTGTATTCACAGATGTCCCTTTCAATAGTCCGTGCTCCACGGCACACCCAGCAAGCAGCAACTTCCAACAAGCTGTTCACGGCATTTATCTCTATCCTTCTCGTGCTCTATCCCTCTCTCGCAACGCCCTTCACGCTCTCGCTGCCTTCTTAGACAGTCTCTCTCTCTATGCTTTTCAATATTTTTGGTTACCACGGAGAGCAATGGCACAACCAGCAGCAATCTCTCTTCGCCGTGTGTAGCTTCGTTCCGATTACCTCGTAGGCTAGTTGTTACCTCGTTTATCTCGATTACCTCGTTTTGCCAATTATTTTGTGCTTGTAGGTAGGACCATGACTCTTGCGTTTGATAATATATTTTCATGTTGGTGCCGCTGATGAGGTGACTGGACGGTGTCGTTCTGTGATCAATATCTTTGACACAGCGTTTGGCGATGCAGCAGCTCGATTACATGAGTGGAGGGAGTGGTAGTACATAGTGGGAGACACCAACCCATATGGCTGTGCTACAAACAACAATGTCGCCTCAACCTTTGCCGCATGCATCAATTTGCGGCCAGTGGGCTGCAGCATGTGTGGTGTTATCGTTGTTTTGAAGAAGTTAGATGAAGTGTGAGTTTCATATGAGTGTCAGGCCTCGCACAGGTTGCCACAACTCTCCCTGAGACCTAAAAGAAAGCACGGTACGCAATTATGTTGCGAAATTTATTTGAAGAAACAAAAGCAGGGCACTATTTTTGTAGCGATGCTTTCCGCTCAATTCTTAGGCCACCGATGGCCTGCACATCCTGTTGATAACGAGGGCAGAGTGTAGCCCTGACCACTGATGTAGCGCAAAAAGTCATTAGCATTGGAAAAGGCATCGCTACAAAACAGCACCCCAGTGTTCACAAAGGAAGAGAACTGTTGTTTACCGTGTATGTCGTACAGCCTTGATCAAGCGTTCCCTCCTGTCACTTAGGTACTACTTCCACGGAAATCGGTCGAACTCCACCTTTGGCAACTTCTCGCAGTGTTTCCGTAACTGTTGTGGCATCCATTCACACAACAGTATATTGATTGACCCTCTTTGGTCATGTGTTGCAGTTTTCATTGCATCACGCCGCGTTGAAAACCTCTTCCATGGTGGTCGTCTGCGCACGTGCCTTGAACGGACGCTGTAGATGGTGCCACTCGTCTGGCTCAAAGCAGCAGCGCACGAGGCAGATAACCGTATTTGTTGTAGGCAAACTTGGGCCACTGTGCTCACTCGCAAGGCACTTCGTTTTTCTTTCCGTTGCCGAAACAGATGCGGGTTCCGAAATTCTCTGCTGGGCTTGCTGCTCACAGACTGCATTATCTACGCTTGTCAAGAAAGTGGAATCAAACCTCGTGCACTAGGGCTACACAACTGGGACGGCTCCGCAGTTGTGAAGGGCCGCTACCGCAACTGCTGGGGCAACATCCATGGCGTCAGCGTCAGTTGCCGGCACGCATTTCATCGATGTCGAGATCTCAGCTGCTGTTTAACGCTCACCATCGTTTCCATTGATGAAGTGATGCATTTTTTAACTTCGCGCCACATTTTCAAAACTTTTTGCAGAACTTGTGCACGGTGCAAAATTTCCTATATGCGTTAGGCATAGCACTCCACGGTGTTCGATGACGGTCTATGACAAGATGGCGGCAGCCTTGCTTGTGCCAGAAGCCACCGAACAACTAACAGCCAATGACAAGCCACTGTTTTGTCACATGTTGGCTGCATACCAATGAGACAGCAAGTTAAATTTTTTCTACCCCACCTTCCCCCCCCCCCCCCTCCTTCCTTCTTTGACAGCCCCTAGGCAACATAAATATGAATAATTCTGTTTGGCTGGAAAGAAAGTTTCGGAGGAGATCAATATGGCAGCACTCCGGTGGATGGCTGCGAAGTTGCGAACGGCGCAAAATTGGCTGTTTTGGGGCATTTCTTGTGAATTAAACTTGCATGCTCGCATAATAAGTACTACTATTTAGCAAAACTATGCATTTTTCAGCACTAAGGCTTTGCGAGCAGGTGCAGAATGATGCGCTGAATGTGAGTATAACAAGATTGAAAAAATTGACTTTCTCGCTATTCTTTGTATTCCAAGACCCCCGTGTCCCCTCTTAATTGAATGCAGCCAACTTTTCACAAGGTAATAATTTTTTCTTACCTTCTAATAATTTTTAATAATTGAATCAATACCACATGCCACTGAAGCACACGCAACAATTTTTTAATGTTTATGTAAACTATCTTGTCCTATCAGTCAATGCTCAGCAAACATCTGTGTACTGCTACGCTGCCGCTGCATCAGAAGCATCATGGCCAGATCTTTACAACAAATGCTGTGTTGTTTCCAGCCACCCGATTACCTAACACATAGTAATTGCATAAAGAAGTTACTACTTTCAGTTTTATACCAAATCCTTAACTGTCATGGAAAAAGAAAGCTTTTAAATAAATTTGTTCCGGTAATATGGAAAAGTGACAAATTAGCACTTTAATGAAGGGCATTTTCTTTCAAGACACTGAAGGCTTGTTGGAAGAGTTAGGCTTGCATAACACAGCAATCGTGCAGGCAACTCCTTTATAACATTTATTGCATTCCCCAATACTCAAAATTATTTTCCCCAAGTTCCATGAACCGACAAATAGGGTACCAGTATTGATGCATACATGTACTGTCCTTATAAATAACTCAAGTGCAACAGGTCAACGACAAGGCACTCAAGCTATGGAGAGAGAGGAGGCTTAGCATATGAACAAAGGCAAACAGGCTGGTCTGAGCCTAGCCTAGTCTACTACGTAACTCTGCATTAAGGAAAACAGTAAGAAATGAAGGGACGATGAAAACGTTAACGAGGGGTGCATCTGCAGCTTTTCTAACCGCGCCAAACCAGTTTAATGTATTTGTTAACAGATTTTACTCCTTAACAAGTATGAACCCACAAGCTCAGCGACAAAAGCGACAAATAGTGGTACAGTATGGTCCTCACTTGAAGGGAACCACTAATTAATATTCGAACCAACATAACTTAAATGTATCACCAACTTCGCAAGGAAGAAGTGCCTCATGTGAGGTGCTGAAGCAGACTGATATTGGTAGAAAAGTTATTGCTGTGGCCATCGTGTAAAATCAGAGTTGTAATCAGACACAGAATATCGCTACGAGAGAGACATTCAGCCTGAGGCAGACGACGAAGAAGACGGTTCTCTCTGGTGCTGGTGGCTGTCCACCATCTTGGCTACTGTGTCTCACATACTGTAAATACAGTGTAAATAGTATTATTTGGTGTCCCCTTTCACAGCGGACTACTATAGTGTACATTTCACAAAGCAAACGCTACTGCAAGGACATTGGGAACTTTTTCAAGGCAACTAAATTAAAAATTGAAAATATATTTATAGAGATCAATTGCTTCTTGTGCTTTTTTTTTTAAGGGCCAGCAGCCCCGAAATATAGCAAATATTTTGTTATGGTCCAGACAACAAGGGCATTTTGCATTTACCTGTTGCACAGCCAGACGTGCAGCATGTTTCACTGCAGCAGTGTAGTGCAGATGTCGCATGCAACCTTGTATGCCCAAGGCAGGATGTTTAGGCGGTGTTGCATAAGTTCAGTTTAAGCTTTCGGCCTACACAATATTTCACCATTCTGTCCAGCCAGCAGATAAACTTGGTAAGAACTTGCCGTAAGCACCAGCCACAATTCAGTTTATAGCGCCATTGGTTTAGTCGGTCTAGCCTCTGCGAGTGATTTTTGGCTTGAAGAGGACCACTGGTATAAACGTAATGATCGCACGCTTCCTGCCATGTCTCACCATTCGCCGGTGGCAAATTTTCGTCACTGTCATACATCACAGTGACCACTGGCACTCGAAAAAGCTAACAAATCACCTCGCTAATGAGAGCAAAGGTACAGGCAACAACCGGAACGCTGACAACTTAGTTCACAGCCAACGTGTTTGCAGTGGTGCAACAGCCAAATTAGGATTTGGAGCAATTTTTGGAGCAGGAAAATCTTGCCTTTGGAGCAGGAAAATCCAAATTTGGAGCAGGTTACGGGAAGGGGGGGACTGTTTTGGAGCACTAAATCCCAAATTTGGAGCAGTTTCACAAAGAACGCTTACTCGTAAAACGCCATAAAATTTAGCCCGCATAATAAACACACCCGGCCCCCAACTTTGCATTGGATTTCTGGGGGAAAAGAAGTGCGTTCATTACGCAAGTATATACGGTAATTCACATTATCAGTGTAGGTGAGGGCAGGGGCGCGATCAGAGATCGTTGTTCGCAGCGCGCGTTCAGTTTCCCCCTGCATGGTTGCCCTAGGCCGCGCCTGGCGAAATTTAATGCGCGCTCCGAACGACCTCGATCGCGTCCCAGCAGTGCACTGCACGCAAACACGTGGAAAGTACACATGCATTTCTTCGCGAGTGGTTCCCTTTCGTTTTTTTTTTTCTGACGATATGTCGCGACGTTCCGGCGGCAGTCGAGACATGCAGCGACCGAACCCTCGCTAGTTTTGTGCATTGCGTCGCCTACAAAGCTCACGCCGTCAGTGCTGGGTCGCTTGCTGTACCGTAAAAGCGAGTTTCCTGTGGAGCATGGGTTCTCAAAGTGGGTTCCGCAGGCCCCTGCTCGGGGTTCCACGAGCCACTGATAAATTTTCCGTAATCCCGCTTAAGTGGCTTAAACGGCGAACAAGAGGTGTTCGATCCACAGAACTTCCATTACCCTTGCCCGAGTGTCAAAAGCACATCACAGCGTGTAACGGCAGTGCGTGAACTGTGTAATAAATCCGCAAGCAGCTTGTAGCCACCCAACCTTCGAAAACGGGCAGTGCACCTAAGCTTTCACACTTGCATCTCGGAGGCCGTAACTTACCAACATGCGCATTTCTCCCGTTTGTAGATAGGGTAGGTGCCGATAACCTGCGCACCGACGTATACATCGGAGGAATAATAAAAAAAAAAAAATGCACGCCGCGAAAGAATTAAACGGCGCTAGCGTCCAAAAACGAAGCGGCGCAGTCTGCATCGCCACGGTCCTCAGCGGCAATCGTATGCAATACATGACTGACAGCAATGCTGGAATGCTTTGTGCTTCTTTGTGCCCTCAAAGCCCTTATTGTTGCGTTAATCGCCGCGCGTAACATCGCGTTGGCGGCTAGCCGCGTGCTTCCATAAGTGTGTAGTCGCCATCTGTGATAGCGTCGACAGCCACCACAGTTTCGTCCGCAGCGGTTGCGGCAAACAGTAGTTTCGTTTTGACTCGGTGCGCGCGTCGGCTGTGTGCCTTCATAACTGCATATTCGCCATCCATGATCGCGTCGATAGCGACTGCAGATTTGTCCATACTTGTTGCAGCAAATGGCAGTTTCGTTTTGACTTGGTGCATGCGTCGGACGCCTGCCATCTGAACCGCAAGGTCGCCGTCCATGATCGTGTCGATAACAGCGGCGGTTTCGTCAGCAGCGGTTGCGGCAAGCAGTAGTTGCACTTTGACTCAGTGCAAAAATGTCAAAGATTAAGAGCACCGGCTACATTGCGATGGACGGACGATTTGTTGTCGACCAGCTCCCTAGCGCAAAAATAACCGGATGTGCGCGCGGTAGTGAAAACCGTGTCTGCAGATAAGACGCGCGTCGCGGCCGCACTGCGAAGGATGGTGCGAGGCCTTCGCTGCTGCGAGCCCCCTTAATCAGTCATGAGATGACGAGAATTTAAGCTTCCTCACTGCTTTTGTGCAAAATAGAAACAAGATTTGCTGATGCATTCAGTAAATAAAAGCGTGTTGAAGTAGTAAGCATTCATTTATTGTTTTCTTGATACTACTTTAATTCGGTTAATTCGGGGGGGGGGGGTTCCTTGGCGCTTCGTGGAGCTTCGCAGGGTGCCCCGGAACGAACGTGCGTGAGAACCCCTGCCGTGGAGTATTCGTACCCGCTCCGCTCGTGACCGCGTGCACAGATCCAGCGAGGATCTTGTTGAGTCAACCGGCAACGGCGAACTGCTTTCGTTACTAAAAGCAACGCGCACCCCGCGTCTCCACGAGATTTTACTGCATATACAACACGCCGCACTGCAACCAGCAGCGAAAATATTCTTCGGCGCCCACCACCAAACATGCCAACGTCTCGTCTGAGCACTCCAGTTTGGATCTCGTCTGCGCTAGTGGTACTGTAATGGCGTGTCAAGCTGCAAGTTGCCAACGCGGCCTTTACTTCCCGCTAAAACTAGCGTAACCGAGAAATTCCGCGGCCGGTCGGGCGTTTTGGCGCAGCGTGGCGCAAAAATACGAAATTGTATCAAAATGGCGCAAATGGCGCAGCTGTTGCACCCCTGTGTTTGCAACGTCACATGAGCGGTTCATGTCTGAAATATCAACTGAGACATTGCAGAGAATACGAAACTTTGGTTGCTGTTAGACATGTTAACTTTATGAAAAAGGTTGAGATGCTGTGGCTAACTGAAATACTCAAGTCCAACAATAGCCAGCTGTCCGAAACAATCAGTCAGTGAGTGTAGAAGTACAATGAACAAAAGACAGCAAACGCCTGAACACTCACCCTGTTTTCTTTAAGGGCCTCCCTTATTTCTCCCATGGTAATTTTACGCTCAGAGACCTTGAATTCATTCTGCAAGGAAAGCAATGAAAACCGGGCAAGAGCTTTCAATTCAGGGCTGCCTCTAAATAACTGGATACACAATCAAATCAAATCATTCTTATGGCCAGCCAATGCTGGACCACTATTTTCTTTTTTTTCCAACAGTGTGGTGACTTGTGAGGCCAAATTTGCCATAACAGTGTTTACAATAATGCCACAGCATGACAGTGCCTAGACACACACTTCATAAGCTCAGTGGCATTTTCTTCTGACTTACCAAAAGCACATTTTGAAGCATATAAGTGAGACCATGAAAACAAATTGGGCATGTCTAATGCAGTTTCTGAATCGCCACAACAGATGAGAAGGCAGTGGTGCATTCTGTTCACTGCTTGATGGTTTCTGCATCAAGCATCATTTGCAGCAATATTGCATGCAAATGATGAATTCACTGTTGAGTGACTTCTTTTCTTTTGCTTATCACAAAGGCTACATGCATGTGCACAGAGTTAATTAAATTGAAACCAAAGTAAAGGATTACTTCACTAAACCCTAAAACATGATTGTTTTACGAAACAAAGATCACAAAATGAAAAATGCTTGTCATACCATGCGCTTCACTAAACTCAATATTGAAGTTTGACTATAATGATAAAAGAATTACTATTATAGTTGTAGATGACTTGCCGGAAATTTATGATAGGATCATCTTTCATAGGGCTAATACTATTACTCTAACATAACACTGTGTGCTGCAGACACCTTTTAGGCTGAGGTTCCTTAAGATGAATTCGACCATAAGCTTATAATTTTTCATCATTGTATGACAAACAGGTTCTTTGATGCTGTGGTTGATAACAAATGTAAATGCGATGCAATGTGTGTCGAAGCCCCGAATCTGCTTTGAAACGTAATGACATTTTAAATGACCTTACAATAAAAGTTACCTCGCATATATCTCATTCAAATAGACAACCTATACGCACATTTTTTTAAAACCAGTAATCTAGAATTTTTTGCTTCTCATGTCGCATTATACCAGCTCCATGCTGGACGGCTGAACGGCTGTACAGCCTGGACGGCTGTGGCGGTGAAAGCAGACACTTTGGTGCTCCAATGCAACCTGTGTGGGAGCCGCCAAGAACAACCAGCCACCACTGTGTTTGAATGCAGCAACAATTGCTGCATCCAAGCAAGGCTATGAGCCAGCGAACAGACTCCTAGTACTTCCAAAGGGTCTCAGAAATAACTAATACAGCTTTGCTGTCTTTGGTGGGTCAATTGTCAGATTGGCATACATCTGTGAAGCATTTTTCTTTCCCTTTTCTCTGCACACTTACCCATTCTCTTGTGAGGTCAAGAACACTCTGGCGTGTGACACCAGGCAGAATGATTCCAGACAGCGGCGGTGTCACCAGCTCAGTGCCTGCATCAAGACACATGAGTCAAACAAAGAATGTAGAACACAGTTGCTCACATAAAACACTTAAGATGATGCGGGCCCTGATCTAAGTGCACGAGCAAACATTGCACCGACGTCATGAACTGGTGACAGTGGAAACCAAAACAGAGGCGTTAGTTAACCCTGAATTGACACAATTCATTCCGTGAGTACAACACATCACAGCTGCCGTGGCATAGCAGTTCTTACAGCTGTTAATCGGCACTTTGTGCTGCACCCACCTAGGACAAGGTCTGCTCTGACCAGTCCACTACAATGCATTAAAATGGTGTACCATTCGTACTGTCGTGGCCTGCCATTGAGCCATGGCCTCTAAATGGTGCGATCTCAGAGGCCATGGCTGAGCTGTCAAGCCACTATGCTACGTTATGCCGCTATGCTAACTGTGGTGCTTGCCACACACCAGATTTCATGGATTGGATTTAATTTCAATGAATTTCCCGAGCCTATATCATTCAAGCACGGGAGAGTTGCAAATGTCTGCTGTGCCACAGCTGCCCCCCCCCCCCCCCCCCCAATTTCCCAGTAAATGTTCACAAGAGTTTGATATAACTAATGATTCAACATATCCGTGCTTGCCTGATAAGGCTCGAGTGTAAAACACTGCCACCACTGAAACACTTTTGGCATGTGTAGAGAATTAGTTGACTGAGAAAGGAGAAGAGATAGTGGCTGGTTGACTAACATTATTGTAGGAGCAAAACCTTTGTCTACAAAAATAAACAAAGCACAGTACAAGAAAAACATTCTCTTTTTTAAAGGCTGAGACTACAATATTACACTTCATATCATTTCTTGTATGTGATGAAATCAATGCATTTTGGCAGTACTGCCTTGTAGGACCGAAACTCGGCATATAACACAAACTGGTAAAGAAGCCAAGGATAGAAACTGAAAGGCTCTTTTTTAACAGAGAGAAAGAAGGGGTCCTGCAACGGCATGGGTCCTGAAACATTTTTACCGTCTGCACAAAATTCGAACAAACAAGAATTTACTATATCTTATGTTATAAGGAGAAACAGCTGGGCAGATCGTATGCACAGAACAGATAACCAGCACTCGAGGGCAGTTGAGGATTTGGCAGAGCAATGAGATAAATAAGGCACAGAACAGTCAGCCGACATAGGACAAGGTGTTACGTTCGGCATATTAGCCGAAGGGCGGAGGCCGGGGTCATTTTGGTATCAATGTCAAACGACATTCCACTGAGTCGACGTGGGCACTGAAATGCTGACGAATTCGGCACTCCTACAAGAGAGTGGGTATCTGTTCTACCCAAATGACTTGCCCATGACGTCACTGTGAAGTAGTCTTCCAAGGCTACATACTTTTTAAGGTGTGGGCTAATGCTGTCGCAACATGTGGGGCTTCATGCCAACCCATTCAACCAGTCAAGGAGTGTTGGGCAGGTTGGGGAGTGGATTCCCCTTTTGTGAGCTTGTGTCGTTGGCCTCTACCTTGCCATCGCTGGAACAATGCAACTGGTGTACAGTAGTCTTCTATTAATTCAGCTGCGGCTAATTAGATTTTTTGTTAATTAGATTTTATAGTTAATTTGATCCCGACCGAAAGTCCCGGCCAGCACCTGTGCATTTCTATGGGCCCAAACTTTTTTTATTTCAATCCTAAAATTGGCATTCGCCAGATAATTCGAACTTGACCTTCCGTAGCAGCAGCTGTCTCGGCGGCGCTTACAGGACAATGAATACACTGAACCGACGTCAATATGCCATCAAAAATGCCTATTTTCGGCCAGCGCTAGGAAGATATCCAAGCAGTAACGGTAGCTTACAATGTCCGATTATGGTATTTACTCGATTTTAATGGGTGCCTTTTGTTTCCCAAAGAAATATGGCCAAAAAAATGTTGCAGTGGCTTAGCTCGGCTATGCCAGGATATACGTAGCGTTAGCAAAGGTTCAGCTCATTATTCTTAGCTTTCCTGGTTGTCTAGATTGTCAAGGATTAGCTTGATTGTCATGCTTACTGCTGCTCCAATGACACACACAAACGCCAGTCAGAAGCGCAGCGGCTCCAGCGCAGTGTCAGACGGCGACTGCACAGCGAGCGCGCGCCGGCGCCAGTGCGTCTACCACGGCTACGACGTCACTCCTCCGGAATGCGCAGACCGGCGGCGGTGAGTCGCGCGCGGCGGCGGCGGAGTGCGCGAGAGGTGCCGGCTCCAGTGCGCAAGCCGTGTGACATCACTGATCCTTGCGCAAGCGCAGCACGGCTCTTGATGTGCCGCGAGAAACGGGCTTGGCTAGGCCAGTGTAGCTAACGCTACAAAAATTGCCGGTGCAGTGCAATCGAAGACGGAACTAAAGCTGCCTTCACGACCTTCATATGCTTTACTGCATAGCATGGCTGTATTGCGGCGAAGCAGAATTGAGGAAACCGCCATATTAAACAGCCGCCATATTAAAAAATTGGGTGTTCATTAGATTTCTACTTTGCTTAGGCGCTTTAAATCATTTCTACATTTGTTTTCTATTTTGGACACATAGAAAGTTGGTGCGCATTTCATTCAGAGGTGTGTTTAACTCGAACAAATACTGCCAAATGAATAAAGCGGTGCGTATTGGTGTTTTTTCTGCATCGTTTAATTTTATCCACCGGATAACTCAATCAATTTCAGCAGTCCTGTCAGAGTTGAATTAACGGAAGTCGACTGTACTTACTTTCCCCTTTCCTCTATCATCCCGGGGGCAGCGCGTGTGCTTTGTGTGGTCCTTTTCTGCGTCCGAGACGGAGTTTTACTACATCTAAAGGGCACCAGATTGGCCAAATTTCACATCTGTTTCTCAAGCAAGCGACCTAGGGAAGACGGATGGGATTTAAGGAGTCATACTGCGTGGTAGCAGACAGTGTGCCCAGACAGAATGTAGTGTGCTACCAGAACGATGTAGCTACATGCCACGAGTTAATATGTACTGTGCTCTATGTTTCTGCCAGTACGAGTATGCCTTTACCTGCAAATAAGTGTCCCTCAAATCCTCCTGTACCAATGTGAATAAACCCCCTTATCATTCCTCCAACCTCTCGTCCTCGCAACTCATTATCAAGCAAGCAACTCTCGTAGTGAAGGTACAGATGACAGCATGGGCCTGCTGCCCCACTACCCCTTTTTGAGATGCACCGGTGGTGTAGGCTGAACAGCACGACCCTCTGTGTGATGGCAGACTTCCATACCACGAAACCCTAATCCCAACAAAGGGTAGGCACAGTAGAACCTCGTTGATATGATCCCGTTTCGTACAATTTCCCAGCGGCAATGTTCGTGATCGTGAACACAAAAATTGACCCATTGACAGTTGCAGTTATTTTTTATCGGTTAATACATTCCTGGAAAATGCAATCTCTCAGCACCAATGTTGAGTACATTGCCAAACTCGATCGTATGGTACACTTTCTGGCCTCTATAGATCCCATGTGAACAAGAAATGGCGCGAAGCACATGCAATCAAGAGCAGTAGGCACCGGCAATGGCAGCTTCCCTACAGTACTCGGCTGCCCGTGTCTCGTGGAAATGCCAGCACGCACTCACTCTCTTCTCTCTGTATCAGCAAATCTACTCGCGGGGAGTCGCACATCACATTCACAGCTATCACCGCCAACCCTATTGCAATGAGCATCTTCATCTATCTGTTTCACAGCGCATGTGGCGTAGTGCCATTGAAAGCACATACTGCACGCTTTTAATAGGCGATAACCCAAACGCATCGCTGTTCCACCTTTACGTGCTACAGGCTACGCAATGTGAGTGTCATGTGTCGCTCTCATGGCATCGTATCAGGTGTCAACTACCAGCTCGATTTCATTTTGGCCTTCCTGTCCTGGTCATAAAACACTACCGCTATGCAATAGCAAAACAAAGATGGTTGCCTCGCGTGAGCGTCTCTTGCTGCGACGATTCTCGCTAAGTGGGAACAGTGAACAGTGGGAACAGTCCCGCTAAAATACTCCATTGATCGAGGCCGAATTCGAGGAGCGTAAACATAAGCTCGCAGAAGCCACCGCCACAATGTGCATGTGCACACATCATTTGAGCCCCACTGGCTCGGCGCGTGTCGTCTCGTGCTGTAACGATTCACACAATGCGCAGTGTTATGAAGATTTCAGCTACAATTCTGTCTACCATATTTTTTTGTAATTTCGGATTGAACGTTTTCCCGGTAAGTAGGATTTTTCTCACATTTTATCCCAGAACGTATGAATGAGTTTTAACTGTAATGATTCTACTAGCTTGCCTGATATCGCCAAGTTGAACTAGTATTATTCGTTTAACGTGCACTGAAGGAACAAAGAAATGTTTCTGATGTGCTGTAGTGTGGTATTACTCTAGACTCACGAACTCCCAGGCTACACAGCAGCCCACACACAAACACACGACATAATCATAGTTGCTAAGCTTGCCCATGCCCTACCTCCATCCCTGTTCTTGAGAAGCACCATGACGTTCATGGCACCCACTTCAGTGACCTGTTCATCCTCTCCGAAAAGCCAGAGGACTTGTTGAAGACCCAGTTTCTCAGCTTCGTCCTGAACCATGAGCGTTGGTGCATAGTTGCTGCAGGGAATAAAAAAAATTAATGACAAGGTACTTTATTTCAGTCCCCTAAGTTATCACACCTTTGTTTTGTCAATGACTAATAGACCAACTGGGTTGGTTATCCTAAAGTGACAACTCAGCTATTATGAGACTATAATTATACTAATTGTGGTAACTTTAATTGCCTGGTTTTTCTTAACAGCCACTTAAATAGCACAGGGGTGTTTAGCATTTAACACCTCCCCCCCCCCTCTCGAAAGGCAGTCACAGTGCAGGGGCTAAAACTCCTGACCTTATGCTACGAAACTGAACACCATAGCCATCACAGCAGGTCGCTGTCATATTTCGTCACATATTCAGCTAATAAGCCCTCCTGGATCATACTTAACTTTTACGTTTGTTGTTCCTTTACAAGAATATCAGCAGAATTCGACGGCAAGGAAAAACGGTTAGCTGTTTCAGTCACAGTGAAGCACAATGCAGTTCACTTACCAGCCAAGCTTCTTGTCACCAGTGCCTCCAGGCCAAGCTCTGACATACTTGGGGTCCGCGAGCAGGGACACCGGCTTGATGCCCGTGCGGAAGTAGGGACCAACGGGGCTCAAGATGATGAACAAAAGAGCTTCGTTGGATCGTGCCACTCCCAGTGTGGGCTAGAGACCAATGGTGACAAATTACAGTGGCAGCAGAAAATGTAAGGGTCAATAGGAGATGGAAAAGTTTTTTGGCTTTTCAGGACAGAGCAATGTGGCTAAAGTGGCCAACAAAGGAAAACACAAGGCATGAGCAGTAAAGATGTGTATACATATGTTATTCAGGCTGCTATATATGTTGACAACTGCCACTATGAAATTGCACCACTGAACAAATCACGCATTCATGGCAATGATATCCCAGATTTACATTTCCTCTTTAGTTCCAGCCACGAAAGCCAGTGGTAGGCAGTTCTTCACTTTCTTGCTTTGCATAAGATTGTTTTGTGAGCATATTTGTTGGTATAACTCATAATTCTGCTATAGACTGTAACCACAAGAAGCAAGAAAAAGCTTAGGGGAAATTAACTGCTCTTCTTACTTAACCCTTGAACATAATAATGTAAATAAAAGTGGACGAGAAAGACAACTTGCTCACATATTGTGCATTACACATGCACAATACGTGAGAGCTGCTTATAGCAGGCAACTAGCCAATGAGCCCTTGTATGCTACCTCATGGCATCAAGGCTGCCAAAGTCGAGACCCTTGCAATGCAATGAGTGACAAGAATGAGGGGCTCTATATTTTGGTAGTTACAATTACACGAAACCAGCAGACAACGAAGCCAAGAAAAACATTGGGAAATTAACGGCTGTTGTTAATTTCAATGTAGAAATCATAATGTAAGGGGAAATAAAGTGGACATAAGGAAAATTTGCCGTAGGTGAGAGTCAAGCCACCTGTGGCACTGAACCACTGTGATAGCTGTGGTAGAGCATTATATGCATAATGCGAAAGAGGTTCGCAGTGTAATACACTAATTGCAAATACATACACATGGCTAAACCTCTTTAGCTCGTTTATCTACAGATGTCACAGAAAGAGAGAAAACCCAGAAAGACTGGCCAAAAAACGGGATTTTCTTCCCCATTTCTTTAGCACAGAGAAAGTGAAAAAAAAAAAAAAACATTAAAACTTCCACATACAGTTATACTAGCCATTCTCTGTTGTGCAGCATGCGATTATAGAAGCGACAACGACAACAAGAAAATGGCAGCACAGTTTTCAAGTGTCTTCATTACATGCTTTCAGTTTCGCTTTGAAAATGTAGTGGGGTACAGAATGCCCTCTGGGTTTCGGTCCAGGGCTGGCATCTGGTACTCCGCGAAGCATGTGGAACTGTCAACCTGGTGGAAAGGCCTTTGCACTAATCAGCCGCTGATGCAGATACCTTCGCCACCTGCCAGTTCTGAACAAAACTGGTCTTTGTTTGGAAATGTTCATAACGAGCTTCGCAACAGGCTCACAAGTAAACATGTTCGAAAACTTATCTATGTACACTCAAATTTGAATGTGGAAGCATCCGCGATCGATTACAATACAAGTTTGTCCAGCGAGAGTGACTGGGACACTGAGAGACCTTTTTTCTCAGGTATCAGATTACCAATCTCTTGTAGAAGACAACAAGACTTTCATTCCATGGTCTTCACATTCTCTGCGTAATTCTCGTATGTATTTAACGATTATTGCTTTATTGCTTGAATAATAAATATAAGCTATTTTTACTGGAGTTTAAGTTCTTCCCAAAATTTCCTTAAACAAGAAAAAAAAAAAAAGGTTTTTCAACCCGCTCAAAATTTCTAGAAGTCACAGACTCCCAGTTGAAGCTTCTGAGGTCACAGGAAAAACAGAGTCCTTTTCAAACCAGCCAGAGAGGTACAAAGAATACAAGAGCTGTACTTGTGAAAATGTAAACTTGCGACAGACACTTTAGAACTCGTGTCAATGAAGCATGTGTGGTGTCCACAGGCAGCACAGCCCATTTAAATACACGAGTAAAGATGTAATATGAACTGTTGTACACACTTCATACCTCAACGCCGATCAGTGTTGGCCGGATGTAGAGGGAACTCATGGGGTACTTGGGAACCCACTCTTTTTCAACAGACACAAGGCTCTTAAGACATTTCAAGAACTCGTCCCCATCGAATTTCTGGAAAGTAAGAAGGAAGAAGGTCCTGTGAGACATAAGATATTTGTCAAGCCTTATTATTCCACTGAATATGTTTCACTTTGCTGCTTGACTGATGCAGTCTCCAGCACAGTAGAGCACTATCCAAACCTAGATACCCAACACGATCACTAGATACAGGTTTGAAGTTATGACAGCCAAGTGCACATCTGACTTAACAACTCGTGGAAATTAGTCAAACAGCAGGACTATGGAGGGTGTTAAAACTGTTACTTTTGTATAATTGCAGCAGATACTTGGCTTAGTGGGCTAGGCTATAGAACAGCAATAAGCTTAGAGGAGCTACTTGCCTTCCTAGATAAGAAAAGATGTGTGAAGGCTCCCAAGACGTGGATGTCTAAAACATCACTATCTAGAGAATGTTCGTGCTTCTTACAAAACTTCCAAACGGATCTCCTAGTCACCTAAAAAACGGTGACTGTCGAACTGACAATTCATGAATGCAAATCATGCAAAATTCTTCACTGTCTCCAACTGTTGCAAATATATGTTATTAGTATCATTCTCTCTTGCCTGCTCTTTGGTCAGGAATCCTGTCAAGTGTTCTTGTTAGAGTAAAATCTTCACGATCACAGCCCTTCAAACATGTCATGTACTTTCATCTATTTGCATGAATGATGGCAGTTGATAGGTATCATGGACTGCTAATGTACAATCATGAGTTCCTCAAAGGAGCCAAGGAATCACTATAAGTCGCATTGCTGTAATAGTGGGGTAATGTGAAACACCATTTGCACATTACTGTGCCCTATTATAAAGAATTCTGAAAATGGTTAAGTCAACTCAAATTAGGTGTTGCTATCTATAAAGTGTAAGAAGTGCAGCACAGAATCAAACCTGGACAAAATATTTTCACATGTTTATGGTAGCGCAATACCAGTGATGCACAGGAAGTGGACAACACAGACCCATCAAATATCGCATAAATTAAGCCTCAATTCTCTGAGAGTGCAACAAATAATTAATAATTACAGAATATTGTAGTACAACCAATTCAAAACAATCACCAAGTGCACCATAGGTTCTCGCTTGAAACAAGCCTTGTGGTTAAATTACTTAAATCAGAAATGAGCTTCCCTAACGCATGTTGGTGGGCTACTACAGTGTAGACCACTTATAACGTAAGTCGTCGGAGTCGCGAATATCCGCACTATAAGCGGTACCACACTATAACCAAAGCAACAATTTTCAAGGCCCGCAAAACATGTGCACCGAGCCGCCACGCGTATGCGACAGTCGAGGGATGCGGCTAGAATGTTTGCATTCAATTTACAGTCGAATCTCGTTAATTCGAACCAAATCACGCGACAGTGCCTCCGACCGGCATTGCGCTGGCACCGCCATAAAGTAAAAGCTTAAGAGAGACCCCTCAATGTAGCTCGCGAACAAAACAAAAAAAAAGAAAGAAAAAAAGAACACGGCGGAAATTTCAACCTCTCTCAAATGGCAAGGTCGCGGATACTGCGTTGCGGCAGAACATGCGTGTAAGTGCCGACGTCTCAGCAACGCTACCGTAGCCACGCGTAGAAAATGGCGGTGAACCCTTCTTTCTCCTTTATGCTTCCTGTACTTTCTAGTCACGTGTTGACCTTGCATGCTGCGGCTACGGCGCAGAGGGAAGCAGCGGCGCTGTCCCAGGCCGGCCAACGCCCGCTTCCCGATAACGGCAGAAAACGAAACTTCGGGGAGCTGGCGCCGGACCGGCTGTAGCGGCGGCGCCTGCACGGCGGCAGGCGCGCACGGCGACAGTCGAAAGTGAGGGAGGTACGAGGGAGGGCGAGGGGAGCCACCGAAGCGGCGGAGTTGCCGAGGCGAAATCTGCTTCCCTGCCGCCCTCCCCCCCTCACATTCCACGGTCTCTGCGTGCACCCTTCCCCGTGCCGTGCCGGCGCCGCCCGCTCCCTGAAGTTTCATTTACTGCCATTATCGGGAAGCGGGCGTTGGCCAGCCTTGGCAGTTTCGTGGCCCTCGCTCGCTATGCGCGCCGTGATATTTCACGACTCGCACTCAAGATTCTGATTTCAGCCTCACTGGCTGTTCGCACCACGTGCCCTTCTCCTCCACTTCATCTCTCTTTCTTCCTCGAGCACCCCTTGGGGCGCCCGTTTGAGGGGAGCGTTCACCGTCTCCGTTGACTTCCGTACACCCAGGCAGCCGCACTTTAACCGGTATTTCGTTTCCCGCAACTGCACTATAAGCGATACGTGTATACATAGAGTGCTATGGAAAAATTAACGGGAGTCTGAAAAGACCGCACTATATCGGGTCCTGCACTATAAGCGGTTACGTTATAAGTGGTCTATACTGTAGTGGATTCGGATTCTCGATTAAATATGTGCAGCACGACTATAGATGATTATGGAGAAATAAGATGACGCGCACAAACACTGTGGCGTTTGTCATCTTACTCTGTCTTCATTTGGTCACGCTGCATGCATTTAATTATCAGATCAGAAGCGGTAGCCACAGGGTACCACACCCAACTGATGCGAAATCTGTCAGCCCTGTGCAAAATGTTTGTAGGCTTCATCGTCACCACCTTGCAGAGGTTGAGCATATGAGTCAGTTGGCGAGATAAGGGGGGACAGAAGATGAAAGAATGAATTAAAAGACTGCAAAGAAAGACAAAAACTGGACAGGGAACAGCACAAGTGAACAACAAAGCTTGCAGTTTTCTTCTTACAGCGCTTGTGCTGTATCCTGTCCTGTCCTTGTGTTTTATTGTGCTCTTTCAAATTATTCCATATCACGAACCAACTTGACCAACATGTTGTCTTGTCAACTTTTTCTCTACCACTGATGAGTACAGTCATCACCAGAATTGGTACCAATATAGCCGATATCGAGTATAGTTGTAATGAAGCCATGCTTCTGGAAATCGCTGAGGAAATTGGTGCACATTTTTATTTCCTTTGGTATAGGAAGGGTTAAGAAAATAGTAAATTCAGGTGGTTGCTTCCCGGAGCTCTGCAGGTTTTTGCTTGGAAAAGATTGAGGAAAGTCCACTGTACAGGGTGTTTTTCTTAGACAATACTGATTTTTTTTTATAAGAAGGCTATAAGTGCAGCAAACGTGGCATTTTTGGAGATGAGTTCCCAGGAGAGGCAGACATACTTTGCCGCTAATAATGCGAGCTTCAGAAGACTAATTAACAAAAACTTATTAGTTAACTTTTTATTAGTGCCTTAGGGGCAGCTGTTTAAATGGCGATATTGAAGGCAGTCACATTTTATTGCTCCCTTTTTTTTTTTAATCTTGACAGTAGCACCTGATTCGACATATTCATAGAATTTCAACAGTAAATCCAGGCAATATCGAAACCAAGCGCTGCGTCGGCTGAGGAAGTTGGAAAACAAATGTGTCGTCCAACCGCGGCAGCTTATATGGCACATTTTGCCTGGCAAATGTGTGCAACTGTGTGTTGCGTCAGGATGTGCTGTCACATGTTATCATTCAAACTTCACTCCACACTTCTTTATGGAGTGTTGCCGCCTGAGTTATGCGCTCAGTCTCGGTATTGCCTCGAGTGAGCCTAGGAATCTGATGATGAATATCTCGAATTGCGCAGTCGAGGACGGCAGAAAACTAGATGGGGTGATGAAGTCACAAATTGGAATCAGTTAGAGCAAGACAGGGGTAATTGGAGATTGCAGGGAGAGGCCTTCATCCTGCAGTGGACATAAATATAGGCTGATGATGATTACATATCAAATTAGGTGCGATTTTCAAGATTTTTTTAAAAGACAGATATTAATAGCCGAAATATTTCAGTGGCGCGAACCCATAATTTTAGGTGGCGAGTGTCACCTCCAAGATAGACAGCAAAATTCCTTCCCTCTTTCTCCCATACTGGAGCTGGAGGATCGCGTGATGCATATATCCGGGTCCCCGCCTTCTTCATTGTTTTTTTTTTACTCGCTATTTTGCTTCGTTGCGTACTTCCACTGACGGTCTTGGGTGCAAGCTGTTGCGTATGTCTCCTTTTGCGCAGCGCACGATTTTGTGCACTGTGCACGAGAACACCTGACTAGCGGTATAAGCAAGTGCTACACAAACACTGAGGCAGACGCAAGCGGATCACAGAGCATGATCGTGCATTGGAACACGGTAGAAAATAACATAGGTTTGCTCTCTGCGCGCGCAACTGCATGACATGGGAACAAGCAGATGAAACGGAAGTACATCCCTCTTGCTACAGTACGAAGTAAAACAAGCAAACGCAGACATTTGGTATGTACGTTTTATTGTTTCTCTAAACTTTAATTTGTCTACTGAAGCAACAGATCAGACAAATAACGGCTGTGGCCTTGAAGAATTCTCAAAGTCATGTGCCACTGTGAGTGAGGTCACAGCACGGCGAACTACACAGGCGCACTTGCGCAATTGATGTCAGCTCCCCGGCTAGGAGCACTTCGCCCTCGAGGAGAAGGGCGGAGAGCATTTGGTTTGAAATTTCAGCTCTTTTCGCAGTGTATAGCGGTGTAATACTTTGCAGGCACAATCGTTAGCGTGCATTGTATGCACTGCGCTTGTCAGTTCGAAATGGCCAGACCTGGTGAGGGGCCCTTTAAAGAGTTATCTGGTAAACCGCAAGAGTGACACAATTTCTTCATTTCTTCATTGGTCTCTTCTGACATTACTCTCTATACCGGATGTCAAGCACCAGCCTCGCCATTGACCAGGCCGTTGCTTCGCTATTGCATCCCTGTGCAGCAATACTGCAAATGAGACCGATCCCGTGAGCTAGGCGCATTTTATTGGTACAACACTGGAGGAAAAGTTAAAAAAGGACATTGGGCGCTGCCACCAAACCTTACAAAGATGAAAGGGTGCTCCTATTCCTAGAGAAATAACAGCAGAGTACCAAGCTGGCGAGAATGGTCAATGTGGTGGAATGTGTTCCGTTTTTGGCGACAATGTCATGGTGTGCATTGCGACCACTGCACTGAGCTGACTGATACGGTAGCTAAGGTCGCATGCGAATCACACATGTGGACTAGAAGGCCCAGTGTCTACAATGGTCTGCTGCTGACCACAGAACCGAATCCTGGCGGTGGCAGTGACCAAATGCTGATAGCAGTACAAACGCATGAGCGTTTACGTTTAGACACAGGGTCAAGAACCACAGGTGGTGAGAATTAACCGAAAACACTTTGCTACAATGGCCCCAACATGTTGCCCACAGTGTAGATTTTGTAGATTAAACGAAAACAATTATTACAGTGTAAACCACGAAACAAAAAACTCACGGGAAGGTCGAGTCTCGCAGCCGAGTTTAGAAGTCGTCGCACATTCATGTCTGGCCTGAACAGCCGAACCTTGTCGTCATGGCCACGGAATGCTTTCAAGCCTTCGAAGAGCTGTACCAGAGAAAAATTCACATCGTTAACACAAGGCAAGTCTGTTACAATCCACATATATATCGGAATAAGCACCTGTTTCCTACTAAAAAGAGCTTGCAGTAGGTGGCTGAAATGCACACACATTGTTCAAGCTAAGCAGTCACACAAAATTTTTAAATATACTGATAACAAAGGGCTTTGTGTATTTGCAACCAAATATGCACACTTCAATCAGCTGCCTATTTTTGTAGACAGTACTTTTTTAATACATGTCATAATGCTAATTAACATCTAAGAACTCAATGACAGAGGTGTTAGTGATGCAAAACTATCGATAGTGTAAAACCAAGACTATCAGTATAAGGTAGTGTAAAAAAGACGATTGATAAAGCACCATCAACAGTATTACACAAAATACTAGTACTATCGATAGCATTACAATAGTTTGCTACTGACAAGTCTACTTGTCGAAACATTGGCTCCAGGGACATTCCTCGTTCAACCACTACGTTTATCACCATTGAGCTAAATCATACAAGGTGTGCCCATGTAGAGGGTTGTCAACTGTTAGAATAAACCTCATCAGTATTCCAACAATGGCAAGAATTTAAAATTGAGAAAATCACAGTAGCCTGGACTTTCATTGACGTGGCAATAAACTTGTTTTACTTGTTTTCTATTGTTGTCTGTGCCTCAGTGCTCAATAAGCACAGTATGGTACCTCAATTCCTCCAATGCAATGAATAATTATTGATACCCTTAATCATGACCAATCCTGTCTTAAGATTCAAAATTAACTCTGCTACCACCATAACGTAGATGAAGTTTAAATCAGTGTAGTGTATGCAGTGAGCATATGCTAGGAACAGGATAGTTTCAGAATTTGCAAGCCACACACATGCCACACATCGTTAAAGCTATCCAAATCACTGCCATCATCATTGTACTGCAATGAAGCGAATTTGAAGTTTTTTGGCACGTTGGAATCGTTGCTATTCTTGATGGAGTCAAGCGCATTCAATTTACTCTTTACTAGGATAGTGATGAAAGTGTCATAAACAAGCAGGGTGGACAAGACAACTTGCAGGTTGTCAGTGGGGTGAATGGTGAGATATCCTGCCCATATGTGACAGGTGTCAGAGCTTTAATAGTGCAACGTAGACGTACATACTACTGTGGACATAACCCCGAAACACTGAAAGGCATGGACTCCCTACAGCAGGGCTGGTGGCAGTGTACTGTGATGCTGCATTCAACCAAAGTGCACAGAGCTAGACGAACTGCTTAACACTCACCACCTGCTGGTAAAATGTGTCAGTGGCTGTACGAGTGAAATTACGCACACCATTTTTGTATTGTTATGAAAAGGTTGGTTGGGTCATATAACAACGCTTCTAACACACTTTGGGTGAAGATGGCATCACGAGAAGTACTGTTATGTATCCCACACTGCACCTATGCTAGAGTGCCTGTATTATTTTCTACTCTTTTTAATTCGTGGTGTTCAGTTTTGATGTACCGTATACATTTTTAGCTTCATCATCTATGTTTTTTTCTTGATGTTAACCAACAACTCACACTATCACAAAGTTTTTGGGAGCAGGACATGGCAAACAAGAGGCCAGATCCGAAATGCCTGGCAGTGAATGATCTCAACACGAATAGCAATGCCTGCTCAAATATCCCGATCGGTAATTTCTTCACACGAAAGTCGCACAATACAATCATTGCACCAAAGAGCACATCACATGCATGTCTAGGTAAAGTCTCAAAAATTAAATTAGAGTATGTCCTAGGCAACATTTAGCATTGATACATGGCTAATGATATCCCTGTATACAGAGGTATCGAACAGCTCAGGCACTACAAAGTTAAAATTTTGTGTTTTGCCGAATGTGTTTTAGGCACATGTTTACATCATCATCTAAGGTAGTCATGTTTTTTACTATAAATATTGAGCATGTACCGGCTTGAACACTAACAACCCTTTAACAGTGTTTTCCCTTTAACAGTGGACAGTTCTCTGCACTCCTTGTCTGCATGACTGGAGCTGCACCAGGGCTATGTAGTGGTGCAACAAGGATAGTGCATGGGACAAGAATTCTATTCGCTCTTCAGAGCTTTGCATGAATGAGGACACAACAGTAGCCCTATGCTGCATGGTTTACAGTCAGTTCTGGTAACATGCCCACAAATGAGGGAGGTATTGAAAACAGATGTACACCATGGAACAAAGAAAAAGAAAATTCGTCAGGGCCTAGGCATGCTGCTTTGAATTGTGAAGCATTGCTTTGAATTTGGCCACAGGAACACTGTAGTGCATTTGCCAGCATCAGACATATATTTGGGCTGGGAAGAATTTCAGGTGTGGGATCCATACACTTTCACTTAAGGGTGCAGTGTTTGGAAGAGATGTGCAAGTTAGCATGGGAAAAAAAAAAAAAAAAAAAAAAATCGGCCATAGTACCTCTTGAGCGTAATGAAGAACCTTGGCTGCAGGATGAAGCTCCAGACTGCGCAGAGCTGATATTTTTGGCTTGCCCCAACCTTCAGCACTGGTCCACCTCACCAAGAACATGTGGTCACTCATGTCGTGGCCGAACAACAGCTTTGAGGGGTCAGGCTTTGGTTTCCTGTTGGCAGCTGGCAGGAGCTCCACTTCAAGCTCACTGAACTGCAACAAAAATAGTTTCCTTTTGTGTGACATAGTTTATTTTTAGCACAAGATGTCCGATTTCTTTCTTGCTCTGCTTCTTGGACCAGAAGCAGGGCAAGCTCTCGTATCATACTCCATGGTTAGTATGTATGCTCCAACGTGACAGGAACTGCATATTCTTAACATTGAAAGGTAACATCAGCAGCTTTGACTTTCCTTACTTGCAACTAACAACCGCTATTTGCAAGCTACCAGACATAAAGGTATTTCTGCATCATGAAAAAAAAAAAAAAAAGGCAGAAACACAACGAACTTGGCAAACAACAATTTTTAAAACAAAACACGCAAATGCAGTTCCTGGAACACAGACATCCACAGTCCTTACACAATTACAGGCTGTCTATTACTTCACATGACACTACACAGGATGAGCTTCGCGAGACACACAGTATCTGTACTACTGTATATTTCGCATTCATGAGCAGCAGATGGCTTCTCATAATGAGAAATCACCAAACAATTAAAGTATGCCGTAAAGTATGCTTTCATGCAGAGCTCGACATCTGTTCATAACAGTATATAACAGCTGCACGTGCAAAAGAAAGAAGCAAATAAAAACAAGCAAGGGTCTTTACCATAAATGTAGACCTGGCTTTCTCGGCATCTTTCTTAGGCTGGTCGGCAGCGCTCCAAGAGTACCGCACCTGAATGTGGTTGAAGAAACAAACAGCAAGTTATTAGACTACGCGTAATGAATGAAGGAGTGCCTTTAATCTCACGTTATAGTACTCCGAGCTGCCTTGGAGAAAGCTCAAGGTAATGGACCTTTGAACCATAACAAACCTCTGCCTTGGCAGCCGCGCCAAAACATTGCTATCGCCTTCGTTGTCTGCTTACAACACACTTGATAGCTGGAGAGCGTTTGCCGCGCGGAGACCGATATACAAACTTATCATTCAGTCTAGACAGCCGTCATGAATGCACGTGGGTAAACATACCAATGTTGAATAGGCCGGCTCGTACGACAGCCGTACGACTCTCTCACGCGGCACTCAAGACGATAACGCACTTGGTACACAACGAAATTAGCGCTGATTATCAACTGTGGCGCTTGAATTCATCCCGGGAAGATCAAAAGATCAAAGACATCAGTGGCACATATGTAACATCGCATATACGTAGCACGACAATTCACACTCTCAACAGCGACAAGTCCACGTTTCTTTCGATGAACCTTGGCGCCGGCCTCGTGTAGTAAATCACCACATCGCCCTTGCACTGTCGCGAACGGGTTTGAGCGAAGGTAGTTGTACTCACGTACCGTACTTTACGCACGTAACCAGAACGATTTAAGTTACGACGACAGCTGTCCTCAACACACTTTGCGCAAGGTTCTCCAAATTGGCAACACGATTCATGCTAAAGGTGTGCTAGACGAACCTTGACGGCTGAAACGTGAGGAAACCCTGCCCCGTGCGCCTTTCGCACGTTGCTGCTGCTAGCGTTTGCTCTAACTCGTTTGCTCTAAAGAAAGCCCCCAATCGCAGCACACCGCATATTATTTTCTCCCAAACTTACGTTGTTTCTGACGATTCGAAGAGACCGGGCAAGCATCTTCCAGCGGTGCTACTTGCAGCAGGTCGACGCGGCGGGATCACAGAGCTTTTACACACACGCCAGCGCAACACGAGATTGCCGAGGCCGGGAGAACCAGAGAGGCCGTCGGAGACACAGGAGAGCAAGGGGAAAAAAAAGAAAGAAAGACCACGCGATAGTTTCTGCGCGAAACTCGCGGGCGGCGCTAGAGTCGCCTTCCGCGTTTTGTGAACGGTAAGCCGCCTTGTGTGAAAGCCAGCAGCACTTTGAAAACGTGATATACGCTGATCGCAGCGTGGCAAAGGCTCCGAATCGAGAGATACCTTTGATACCGGTATTTTCAATATAGGCTGCGGATTATTCGGCTACGACCTACGCCACGACTCGCTTCGCGGAAATGCGCTTCTTCGCACGCGGTTGCAACGAAGCTGACGACTGTTGGAGGCTCGCCCTGACGTCAAAATGACGTACACGGTCGCGGTCACAAGACGGTCTGCCGCCCACGTCTGCCGCCACCCGTGAGGAAATACTCGAGCGCTCAGGCGCAAGCCAGTAAACACATTTGCGGCGCAATTCGCGTGGCTGTGTTCCAGATTGTGGTTAAAAACTGACCGGGAAAGTTGAGTCATACTCCCACAGATACGTAGGTACGCGCGTTCAATGTGTACAATTAGGCACGGCAAGTGGTATTCCACTGAATACGACGAATACACGAACGCAAGCTCAGTGAAACATTTATAATTCATTCCATTGTTTAACGGCTAATTAGCAGTGCGTTTGAGTGAGACAGCTGATTTAAAGCATCTGCTACAGAGATCCTC
Source organism: Dermacentor silvarum (assembly GCF_013339745.2). NCBI lineage: Eukaryota > Metazoa > Arthropoda > Arachnida > Ixodida > Ixodidae > Dermacentor > Dermacentor silvarum. The sequence continues at coordinate 97,047,457 of NC_051157.2, forward strand.
TTTTCTTTTTTTTTTTCCTGGGTGTGTGAATTTCTCAATTTTTCTGTGATGCCATGCTTGTTTTCGAAATGCGCCATACGCGCTTCGAATAACAGGTATGCAAATTACGAGAAAATAATTCCTTTGTTTAGGCCATTTATATCAGACCACTTGCAGTATAACACCGTTTTTTATGTTTATTGTTCTTCCCATAATGTTGCTGTGTGCGCAAGTTGCGAGTGCTGACTGAGAAGGAACGTTTGCTACCGATAAGCCCGCAATGTGAGGGAAATTTTCATCCACCAGAATTGATGCACGATATTCGAAGCTACAAAGGAAACCCATATACGGGTTTCTTCAGAAAGAAAGCCTCGAAGTTGAAGAAAAATCCCGAACCCAGGACGAATTTTTCTTCAACAAGGCTTTCTGAGAAACCAGTTTTCTTTGTAGATTTGTGCTACAATTCGGGTAGATGACAGTTTTTTCCCTTTCATTTAAATCTGAAAATGAATTGATCTATTTGGTCAGATTTTTCTCACGGATAAATAATATGAATTGCACAAACGCTGCAAAAGAAAGTGTCAGTTTAAACATCAATTGCAATGGCAAATTAGTAGAGAGCTATTCGGAGTAGGGATAGTAGTTTTATCGGCTGCATAAACTTGGACACATTCGCTTACTAACTGAATTAAGAAGCGTGGTGTCAGCGCGCACAAGCAAACATGAATAGAGCACACTCGATGACCGCAGACAACCACTGTCAAAACGCTGGCAGCAAGTGCAGCCGCCGCAGCGAGGGAAGGTTCGTGCGGTCTATCACTTCAACGGAAACTGAGCGGCGAATGCACAGCGCATACAAAGGTGAGAGCAGTAGCACACCCAGGATCTCTGCCAGGGGGTGTTGACAGTTTGCCAATACGTACCATCTAAACAGCACTAATTTCAATTTTTTCACGGGAAATTGTAAAAAAAATGCGCTTTTTGCGAGTGTGCAGACGATTGCGCGTCTTACATCTTAGTTGCAGTACTCAAACGCGCAAGGAAAGAGAAGGGATTAAACAAAAGGGGAGGGGGGGTTACAACCCCCCCCCCCCCCCCGTCGGTGCGCCACTGGGTGAGAGCAGTGGGAGATCGCTTGCAAGATACGGTGCGCGGGACAACACCGGCAGCCCGTGCCGGCGCAAAGTACAAGAACGGATTTGTTGGCAGAGTAGAAGCCCCCCACCCAATCCCTCCCGCGCTGCCTTTCCGTTTTCCTCCGTTCGCGTGGGAGGTTTCGTCGCCAGTTCCCCTTGCGCCCGGTTGCAAGATACGCATTTGGTGCCGCAGCACAGCGTCGCCCCCCCCCCCCCCCACGGCCTTTCGCGCGACGCAAGTCGCGTTTGCTCTCCGCCGTCCGTTCGCTCTCCGCGATAGCGCACGCCCCCCGGCGCGCGGCGACGATTTTATCGCCCTTCGACTTAATACGGAACCGCACGGCGACGGCGACGCCTACGGCAGAAATCCGCTTGAAGTGTCCATATAATTGCTATCGCAATAAAAAGGAGCCTACGCAAAAAGGAAGCGCCGTGAGGCAGAGCAGCTCCACGAGGTCATTCAGATGTCACTTTCTGCACACTAAGAGGAGGAGCGCAAGAGCAGGGTGTCATCTTACGAACAGCTCATGTCACAACTTCCAGTACTTAAGCTGTCCGACTACTGGATAATGAGCAGCACCGAAGCTGCTGTTATGTTTTCGCACATTGACAACACATTACCTCCAGAGGTTGAACATTCTGTTGTAGTTTGCGATGCACTAAACATTTTTGCCTACTGGAAAAAGATCAAACTCCACATTCCTGATACTCCCATTCCAGAGAAATTGGAAGACATTCGGAGCTTGCAATCTGTTCTCGAAAGTGTGCAGCGTTTCTAAGCTCTAGACGTGTGTGAAAAGCAAGAAAAGTTGAAAGTCTGCTTCCAAATATTTTTTTTTTCCATTCTGGACGACCTTATACGAGCGGTATGCAACAAAGCAGGTTATTACTTACAAAGGTATCAACCCAAGGTTGTTATTGCCGGGATTTTTGCAGCACGACCTCCATACTTTTCTAACGAGGTCGTTAGCCTTGAGTCATTTTACAGCAATTTTATCCAGGAAGGAGAGCAACGCCATGCGATAAGGCGCACGTACACAAAACGCATAGGAAGTCATTATACGGATCACTCACAGCTAGTCGAGGATGTCTGTCCGCAGTTGTAGGGAAAACGTGTACATAAAAACGCTTCTCCCCAGCAGGGCTCGAAATGTCGGCAGTGAGCCAGGTGTTCTAAACGTATTTTATTTATTATAACAAGTGAAGAGAAATGGGAAGGTCTCTTTAGGACCAGCTATCTTAAAGACTCAAACACTACTAAAAAAAAGAAGATAAGAGCTAGAGTAAACAATATTAGTGTGAAAATAACTATATAGTAAAACAAACACTGCATACAGTATAACACAAGTCGCAAGAACGTAAGCTAAGCAGTGTCGTCACAGGCATAAGCGTCGAGGAAGCACGCCATATAGTTATTAATGCGATTAGCGTTATTTGCCTACTTCAGCCGTATTGAGCCTATCTATCTATCTATCTATCTATCTATCTATCTATCTATCTATCTATCTATCTATCTATCTATCTATCTATCTATCTATCTATCTATCTATCGCCAACCCAATGGCCCAGGTTGCCTATAGACCTTTTCACAAACCGACGTTTGAGCAGCGCCATTGGCCGACACGAGCGACGTCTAGCGTCGCCGCCATTTTGGACTGTGCGCCTTGCGAGAGCAGGCCGACCGCACTTCGGTTGTGTGATCTTCGCCGCGCATTATTTCGATTGTTTTCTTCCGCTTTGCTTGTCTTGTGCCGCTTGACTTGTTACATGTTTCACGTGCTCGCGTGAGCGCTCAGTGTAGTGTGCCATGGCAACAGCAAGCCCAGCCAGTGGATGTGGTGTTTCTTCGTCGGTAGCGGCGGAGGCCGCGTCTGCTTCGTCGAGACCTGGCGTGCTAATCAGCGGTATATTTCATTGTTATTGCTGGGCACATGTGACCGTATCGTCGATTGAATCTGATCACCATTACGTTTCGCGATTGAGAGTTGCCTCATTTAGCGAAAGCAGGCGCGTACGTAGCTGTCGGGCAATGCTTATAGAACCAGGCGCCGGCGGCCCGACGACGCATGTCAGTGGTTGGTAGATATGCGGTGGTTACTCCATACGCTTCCGACGCAACTGAACAGCTCAATCATGCAAAATTTATTGGATCTGGTGCGGTGCAGGGTGCTTATAACCAAATGTCAAAGCATAAAGCGTGGCGATCGAGCAGCGCGGTACCTGCAGCGAACCGACGCGCGGCAGTGATCACAGATGCCAGCGCGACTGATACAGCCCAGGTGCTAGATTTTTTATTTTTAGTATTTATTTATTTACACATACTGTCAATCCCAATAGGGATTATAACAGGACTTGTTATAAAGATATATTTGTTTACATATATTTTACGTTTGTTTACCTGGGATGGCTTTTCTTTCGAATGTCTGAATTTGGAACAAGCTTCGCTCACGGTGAATCTTAACGTAGATCGTGCGCGAAGTTTGTATTGAAGATATCGCGTACGGCAAGAATTGTTCGTGCGCGCTATCTCTGAAGCGAAATAAGCCAATAATATTGCAGCGTTAGGGCCATCTCTGCTCTTTCTCTTGTTTCCCTTACACCGTCTCACTGTGCTATGTTCATAATAAAGTAATGCCGAGTCTTAACAATTGTCGAATAAGTACATATGCATATGACTGTAAACCACTACTGACCGTGAGTGAAAAGCGCTTAGTGGGCAGCGAAGCAGTCTCTGCACGCACGTAAGTATTTCACTTGATCGACTGTGCGGATTTTTTTTCGTTACTGTTATCCTTGCAAGCATGATGCTATTGTCCGCGTACCCATGCGAATACCGTTTTTTTTTTTACGTTCTTACTTGCGCGGGCTCATTTAGCGCATTTCTACGCCACGCACAGTTAGCGCATTACGGTTCCTGAACTCTAACACTGGCGCTAGGCCGCACTGATGAGGTTGACACGTTCGTTTTTGCATTCTCTTGCTGCCCAAGCACATAGACAACGTTCAAAGGTGGGTGAGCTCGATGCAGCACCACACTGTTGAAGTTAATTACCTTTATGGGCAGGGCCGCGTAGGGTGCGTGTGAACGCAGAGACAATGTTTTGGTGGACACAGGGGTCTGTATACATCTTCCATAGGACACGATTTTTCCAGATCGTTGCGAAGTGTATTTACCGACTAGTTCTCTCGCAGAGTGCTCCAATTTGTCTTATACCGGTGTCACACGGCCACTTTTGATAGCGATCGAGACCGATTCGAAATGTTCGACCTGCGATTGGCTCCCTTTCACAGATTGAGCAAAGAATCCAATTGCGACCAAGAAATTCGACCCATATCGGGCTCGATCACGATCAAAAGTGCGCCGTGTGACCCCCGTATTAGGCACTGGAATGAAGTCGTGTTTGAAAGAATAACAAATGTAGCCTCTGCCACTACATACGAGAAAATATTGCATCGAAGAGCTGACAATTCTCGCAACCTGTTGGGAAATGTGCCGAAAAGAGTTTATCAAAATGCGTTATTTTACTGATGTATGCATTGGTTCACATTAGACTGAAATGCCAAGTCCTCAGGTGATGCAGGAAACCGGCGAAGCGTGAACATACCACATCGCGGCACTGGTCTCGCGGAGTGCTGTGTTGTGGACACACTTAATCGTTATTTTCCGCTGGTTGTTTGTGCACCCATAAACTGCACATTGCTGGCCTGTAGCCTTTTGATGAGTATATATGCCATTATTTACGAGCGTAAGTAGTTCGTGACAAAAATGAACGGAAACATCGAAGGAAACCTACCACTCCGCAATGCAAGCGCAAGGCAAGCTCACAGTCCAGACCGAACAGGCAACACTGACACATACTCTCCACGCCAGACCGTCGGGAGCGCCCTCGTGGTCGTGGTATGTGCTCGTGGTCGTGATGCCGTTGTGGTCGTTGCATCGTCGTTATTCCAGCTTTATCATCCGATTCTCCTTATGCGTTGCAGTCATACAATCGTCATGCATTCGTGGTCACATCGCCGTCGTGATGCCGTCGGGTTTGTTCCATCGTCGTCACGTCATCGTCGTCATACAGGCTTCGTGATACAGTCGTCGTCACGCCATTGTCCTGATACACTCGATCGTCATCATTCCAATGTCTTGAGATCATTGTGATCCAGCATCGTCATACATTCGTTGTCATGCCGTCGTCGTGATGACGTCACGGCCTTTCCATTGTCATCATTCTAATTTCGTCATCCGAATCTCATCATGCCGTCGTCATAACTGTCGTCGCCGTTTGACTGCGATCGAGATCTTGCTGGAGAGCGATATGACGTGATGGTATATCAGCCGCGGTAGATCATGGCTATGGCTATACGCTGCTATTTGCACTAGGTCGCGGGATCAAATCCCAGCCACGGCGGCCGCATTTCGACGGGCCGAAATGCAAAAAACGCCTGTGTGCCGTCATGGCCTCCGCGATTTGCGCGCGCCGGCTGTTTTTGGATACATTTCGCAAGCGAGCTTTCTTTTGAAATTACGTCGCCTATTCCCGCTTTCGCCGACAACTGTATAAATCAACCTATCGAAATATTCACTCGTCATCACATTGTAATATTAAATTAACTAAATTCAGTTTTTTTTTTTTTACGTACCGACACCACCATTCGATTATGAGGCACAATTGATTATGCTAGCACAACTGCTTTCTTTCATCTCACGTCATTCGCTGCTTTATAATTAAAAAAAGAAATATATATTTATTGTATACTGGTGCAAAAGCTATAGCGACGAACGTTGTCAGCACGCACAGCAACACGAAAACTATCTCATGATTTACCAGGCAGTAAACACTGTCATTACTACAGCGTGCATGTAGAACTTACATATGCGACACATTGCTTGACGTCATGGACGTCTATATGTTCTACAGTTCTCCGGTGTTTCACTTCAGCAAGCGCACCGACACAGGCTTAATTGCCTGCCTCCGGGATAGTTTCATTTAAACGGCGTACGTCGCGCATGAACAAGAATGTTAGCTGTAGTTAGTATAATATGGGCGAGACTTTTGTGGTTCTTGTTCGTTTGACTGGCAGGTTTCGCCTCACTGCCAACATTTGCGTTGTTCAGCGTGACAAAAATGTGAAATCGGACTCGGCAGCAGGCAGCAGTCGGCGCGGCCGCACAATGACAAAAAAAAAAAAAAAAAAAAAAGAACTGAGATTCCCCCCCCCCCCCCCCCCCAGATGTTGCATTTAATTAAGCGACTATATCGACATACGTATCTCGTTGGCAGGTACGCGCGTATGCAGTTTATTAGATAAACGTGCTTATTCATGCGAAAAACGCTAATGGGAGGGCTGCTGGTTATGAATACCGGAAGGAACGTTTCTTGCGACGTATTGCAAGACGGTTTATACGCGTTAGGATGGAACTTTGGCCACGTTGGCTTATGCGTATTTTGCAGAACGTCGCATTCTCGCTGTTTTATACCACCTGCTTCGAGGGGAAAACAAAACGATTTTTTTTTTGTTTTGACGTCTATGAATCAGAAATAATACCTGGACCTTTCTTTTTTTTTTTTCTTTTTTTTTTTTGATAGCGGGGAAGGGGAGGGGTAAGGAGAGTGAGTGAGCGCACGATAAGTGTGCACATGTGCACCCTATACTGAAATGTACAGTCGAGCTCAAAGTTTAAAAACCATGGCATGTGGTAAAAAAAATTAATTTCTTCTAGCACAGATCTTGTTGAGAGCCAAGGCGTGATCTGTGCTAGAAGAAATTAATTTTTTTTTACCACATGCCGTGGTTTTTAAACTTTGAGCTCGACTGTACATTTCAGTATAGGGTGCACATGTGCACACTTATCGTGCGCTCACTCACTCCCCTTACCCCTTCCCTTCCCCGCTATCAAAAAAAGAAAGAAAAAAAAAAGAAAGGTCCAGGTATTATTTCCGATTCATAGACGTCAAAACAAAAGATCTGCGCCCAATCTCAAAACACCCTACGGCTTCTTAAACGCATCTCCAACCGACGAGGGGGACTCAAAGAAGAAAGCCTTCTCCGCCTCGTGCAGTCCTTTGTCATATGCCACATCACCTACGTTGTTGCGTACCTCAACTGGTACCGGGCTGAACAAAACAAGCTCGACACCCTCATACGAGGGGTCTACAAGCAAGCACTTGGCCTCCCGCATTACACCAGTACTGAACTCTTCAACCAACTAGGAGTTCACAACACCCTTGCCGAACTCATTGAAGCACAACAACGCTCTCAGCTTGAACGGCTCACCCTTACTGAAACGGGACGCTTTATTCTATCTACGCTTGGCTTTACTTACCATCAGCAGCAGGGCCCCAAACAATCGATCCCGACTGACATCCGTAGCTGGATCCACACAGACCCTATTCCTAGAAATATGCACCCTGAATATAGCAGGGCCCGGCGCCAAGCTCGGGCCGGAGCAATCATAAAAGCATTTGCTCGTGTACCTGGCGTTACATTTGTTGATGCAGCCCAATTCTTCCCATGGCACACGATTTGTGGCCGTCGCCACACGCGATGGAGTCCTACACCACGCCTCCAGCGTCATTACCACCACTGCCGAAACGGCTGAAGAAGTGGCCATCGCCCTGGCCACTCTAGATCCCACCTGTCACACCATCGTGTGTGACTCTCGCTCAGCCGTCACTAACTTCAGCAAAGGTCGTATTTCTCCTCAAGCTCTTCGTATCCTCCGCCAGGCACCACACTCTAAAGAAAGCATGATCTCCCTGACATGGATCCCGGCCCACGCGGGCGCTGTCCACCCACACCTCCTCAACCTCAACGAGGTCACCCACTCCATTGCGCGAGGACTAGTCAACCGCGCCGGAGACACTGGAGACGAGTTGGACACCAGGGACAGTCTGACTACTTATAACGATCTCGTTAAGGCATTTTACCTTAGTCGCCGAACCTTCCCCCCACCTCACCCCAAGTTCATCCGGGCGCAGGCTACCACCCTGCGTCTGCTACAAACAAATACGTACCCTTCACCCGCCCGTCTCCCCCTTATATTCCCTGAAGTTTACAATACCCCCAACTGCCGGTGCTGTGGTACTCACCCGGCTACGCTTCCGCATATGCTGTGGGAGTGCCCAGCACAGTACACACACATTAACACCACGACCCTTTCATCGAGGTTGCGTGAGGCTCTGCGGAGCTCCGCCCTCGACGACCAAACCTGGGCGACCCAGCACGCCCGTGAGGCGGCGGCGAGGCAAGCCCTCGACGTCCCTTCATGGGAGGCTTAGGCCCGGCCATCTTAAAGTGCTGGTTCCGCAATAAATGTTTATTCCTCCTCCTCTAGCACAGCCGTGCAACGTGAATTATCCTTAATGCATGACGCTGGTCAAACAGGCACACTTAGGCAGCGCCACTTGATTTTAGCCTTTATGCCTACGCTGTGAAGGAAGAAAAAGAAATTTAGTGGCACCTCTGGTCCCCAAACTTTTGCTCACGACTGTATACGTATGCACTCCAACAATTCTATATGTTTACGTACATTTCCTATGGAATTTAAATGGAATTTTATTAAATCCATGTAGACTCCCTAACAATAATGTGAAAAGCATATACGGAAATATTGGAATGACATACGGAATGTTTCAGGTGGGGCGGACATCGGGAAATGTGTGGTAAACGCTACCTAACGAAGTTGTCTAACACGGTGTAATTAAACCCTACTTTATTGCTTTAGCACGCATGTTGCAAGTGCGGAATAGAATCCAGTCAGGGCTCAAGGCATGAATTTTAGCATGACTGGCAACGAGAGAGACAGAGAGCGGGAGATCAACTTACTTTACAAAGGGTATTTGTCCAGCGCGGCATCGGCGTTGCATCTATTAATTTTCTTCCAAAGCCTCCCACGCACACTGCTGCACAGAACCTCAAAGATATTGACGTTGGAGTGTATTCCTACTGAGTCCAGTACGAGTGCCTGTCGAAGGCGACGTTCCATATAAGGCCAATCGATCTATATCCATACGTTTAGAATCCCCAGGAAAACTTTTTTTTTCTTTTTCAAAATCAGAATCATTCCGTTGCGCATACAGTTAAAAAATTTTTTTCCATAACCTCGATAAGCGATAGAGGATGTCGCAAACTTAAACACTGGCGGGGCGTGCTTTTATAGGTCCTAGTTTAAAAATATCTAGTTCATACATTGTCAGTAGTAAAATAATACTTAGAAGAATATCGGAACACTAACGAGACAATTCAATTTTTTTTTCAATTGCACAAATTGAAAAAAAAAAAAAAACAAGAAACGCGAGGGTTCTTCTCGAGCACTTTAATAGAGCATGATTTCCTAATGTTCAACAGTAATGACTTCAATAACAGAGAACCAAGTAGAAAAAGCTTCCGATATAGCTTTCGGCGCCGGAAGTATAGTTAATTATCGAAAGCAACGTGAACAGACCTGGAAGCAATTACTGTTGTGTAGTCGTCATGGATTATTCGAAGATAATGACCTCCGTTTATGAATTTGCACATTAAAATATACCTGTTGAATTTGAGACAATTACTTTCATTGCCATACATCTTAACGCGACATCGTTAAAGGCCCCGTGTCGCAGAAAATCCGGCGTCGGCGTAAGCATCGGCGTCCGTGGTATCCGTGGGGGAGAAATTCATCCCGAACCACCCCGCCCACACAGGCCCTCCGCCTGGCGCAAGGGATTAGTGAACAAAAATTGAATTTCTCAAAGTAAAGTCCGCCAGAAAAATCGTAAAGTAACGACTTAACTACAGCCTACAGACATTATAGCGTCGGATTGTAATTTCAATATACGAGAAAAAAGCCTGATAAGCAGCCTCGAATCTTTGAATGCCTATCGCCTTCCTCTCTCAAAGACGAAGCTTAAGCGTCCTCCAATTCTGTTTCGTTGCTTCCCGGTACATGCAAATTTGCTGGGTGATTTCAATGGCGTGGAATGCGTGTCCTCAGGTGGTATCATCTCGCTGGCACGCGGGCCGCCGTCGCAGCTTCCCTTATCGGCATGCGGTTGCTTTGATGGCTGTCCGCGATCCCGTCAGAAAAGGGGCGCGGGGCCTCACGTGGTCGATCCTGGCGGCGAAATCTCGCGTCACCTAATTGTTTGTTGGAGCGGACCGATTCCCACCGCGTGGCGCAAGGCGTGGGCTAAACATCCGTTGCAAACTGCAGTATACACGCCCTTGCCACGTAGTTGCACGCGTAGAATGCTACAAGTATAGGACCAACCTGGCACTATAGTGATTACGTGCAAAACAATTAGGTATCCCGAAGGAAGAAAAAAAAAAAAACTAGGAGGGAGCTTATGACATGATAAAATTGAATCCCCCCTTTTCTCTTAAAATAAAAAAAATTTAAAAAGCCCAGCACGTGATCACGACGCGGTAGGTTTTAGTTTAGTTTTAGTGTTTCCCACCGCTGGGGAGCTCTCAGCGTGCACTCTTCCGCTATTTGGGACTCGAGCACAGAACACCTAAATAGCTCGAGCTGGCTGTCAGGACAGGAACATACCGGAGCAAATATTCGAACAAGGGGAGGTATGTGACATGTGTCCGCTACAGTGAAAATCCGCAGGCGACTCAACGCGTCTTAATGTAATGCGAAGGTATTCACCCAGTGAGACCCGTATGGGTAACGTACGTACACCTTCCGGAAGCGTTTGGATTTAAAGTAGACGGAATTAAGCATCAACAGGCCATCAGTCGAGATAAGCAAGAGACATCTGGAGTATTGGTGAAAAAAAAAAAAAGCAAGGAAGAGATTGATACGACCGGATCTGTTACTGGCATAGGAAGCGGTACAATTAAGGTAGATAAAGAGAAGTTCTGAGGAAGAGAAAAAAAAGATTAAGGAGATGTATAGAAAAATGCTAGAATGAAAAGCATGCATAACATACCTGATTAACTTAAGCAGGCTAGGTGACTATTTGTCACCGCCCCAATTCAAAGGGTATGTCAATAAATAATAATAATTTCTATCATCCTAAAAGACGATTAACGTGTGCGAGAGCAACGGGCGGCTGCTGCATCCGCACGTTTCAAGGAAGGCAATAAATTAATACATTGCCATATAAACGACTGAAGGTACACACGCATCAGCGGAAATGTACACAAAACATTTGACCGGAACAAACAAGGAACCGGAACAATCGCGCATTGAATAAAAAATGTCACAGTTTCGCCCTAAGGGCGAAGCAATGAATGCGATAGCAACACAGCAATGTCATACGAAGTAAGGTGAGCGGCTTTGGTAGCAATATGAATTGTAGTAAACATGAGCTGATTAAGTAAGCAGGTGTGCTGCGGCGTAAGTAGACCGACATGAAGAGAGACTCGATGACCACGAGAAGGCGCGTGTGAAACGGTGGTGTTGATGAGAAGCGCTTCCCGTGGGCAGCGCGTGCGAAGGGACACACCTGTAGCGCTGCACTGCCGACCCGGGCAGCATTGCATGTGTAGCGTGCGTTGGAAAATGTGGCCCGACTATTACTAACTGATTGAACAAGCGTGGTGTGAACGCGCACAAACAAACATGAATAGATCACACTGAATGACTGCAGACAACGACCGTCAAAACGCTGGCAGCAAGCGCATACGCCGCAGCAACGGGCGAAGGTACGTGCGGTCTATCGCTTCAACGGAAACTGAGCGGCGAATGCACGGCGCATAAAGGTCAGAGCCGTGTGGAGATAAGCGACGGTGCGAGCGAGCGACGAGCGCGGTAGTTGGCAGAGTAGAAGTGCCCCCCCCCCCCCCCCCCCCCGCTCCCTCCGGCGCTGGCTTCCCGCTTCCTTGCTTGCGCGTGGGAGATTGAGTGCGTTCGCTCTCCGTGATAGCGCGCGTCCCCGCACGCTTCCGCTCGGGCATACGGCGCGCGGCGAAGATTTTATCTATAGGGAACCTCACGGCGACGGCGACGCCGACGGCAGAAATCCGGTTGAAGTGTCCATATAATTGCTATCGCAATAAAAATAAAACCTACACTGAACCATACACACTGGGCCGAGCCTACCAAGAGCAGTGCAGAGCCGTCATGAGCGCTGAGCCAACAGGAGAATGGTGGACAACACATGGAGTTTAGTGAAGTGTCGGCGTGGGCTAGTCGGTAACTAGCTAGTGACGCAGCAAGAGACGCTCAGTCGGAGAATCGTACCCTCAATCGCAAGGCCATAAACCCACCTGAAGCTATATAGGGTGTTCCATGCTAACGTTAGCCATGCAAGGTGTTCAAGGAGAAGAAAAAAGATTTAGAAAACGCGGTGCAAGATTCGATTTTAAGACCTATGGTGTTCGCTCGTCAGACCTCGATCTGTCGATCTAACACCATATGTTTTGTGATTGTATCTTGAACCATGTCTATAACATTTTTTTTTTCATTGAGGAACTCGGCTGTAACGTCAGCTGGGACACGCTGCATACCACGATCTATATCAACGCTACACGAACACGCGCAAATGAACAACCATTTCTGAGCTTGTTCATCAGTGACAGCAAGAATGAAAGCACACAACGGCAGTCATGGCACTCCTTCCGATTTCTATGGAGATTTTACCATAACTACGACCTTGGACAATCTTCCATCGTGGCATTACACAGTAACCACTAACACGAAGAGAAAGCTCCGCCGACGGGCTCATCCGATTTCAACAATTTCAACAGGAACATCAGTCCAGTCAAGTTGTTTTTCCAGCAGCTTTTAGCCTATGGTATTCACCAGAACTCTTGTATTTCTGGAAGTAAATACAAATTGTATTGTATTGTATTGTATTGTATTGTATTGTATTGTGCCTTCCAGCAGCCCTTAGATACTGGACGTGTTCCAGATGATCGCAAGTCTGCCATATAGCAATTCCTATATTTAAATCAGGTGATCGCAATAATCCTAATAATTACAGGCACATCTCGCTCACGTCAATATGTTGTAAGCTACTGTAGAGCACATAATATACACGCACATAATGACCCACATGAATAAATAAAAAATAACTTGTTTCTTGAAAATAGACACGGCTTTCACCAGGCCCAGTTGTTCGAGCTCATCACGGATACTCACCTGTGATGCGATATTTATCGACTTTTCGAAAGCCTTTGATCGCGTGCCTCTAAACCGCCTACAAATAAAGATATACGCAACATTCAGCTTGGTGACAGTACAACGCGATGGATCGAACAATTTGTCACGAACCGAACTCAGTCAGTTAAAATAGACCACTAAGTTTCCAGAAGCAGGCAAGTCATTTTCGAAGTGCCTCAAGAATCAGTTTTAGGCCCCTTATTGTTTGCAATTTATATTAACGATATAGCAACTAACAACACTCCTCCTCTCCACTTGTTCGCCGACGACTGCGTAATCTAGAGAAAAATAGCTAACCACGATGACGCAATTAACCTACAATCAGATATGTGTCCCAACTCCAGGAATGGTGCCGTACTTGGCAAATGGAAATAAATGCCAACAAGACGAAGCAAGTTACGTTCGCAAATAGCCTCACCGATTCATCTAACCGCTATAAGATAAATAATGTGGAAATAGAATTCGTCCGTCCGGCGTTTTTCTTAGCTCAGATTTAGGTTTTGTCTACTCATGTTGAATACATCATTGGTAAATCCCTGAAGAAATTCGGTCTCCTCAAACGGCGCCCATACCTTGCAAATAGCGAAACCAGACTTTAAAAATACGTCACTTTAATCAGGCCATCACTGGAGCATCAATAATTTGGCATCCTCACCATGATAAACTCACCCACATGCTTGAATCAGTACAAAACAAGGCGGCAAGGTTCATCGCACCATGCATGTTACTCGCGATTTAACAGTGTGTCTACCATGAAAGAAAGGCTTAAATTACCGTCGCTTGCAGTGCGCAGAAAACACGACCGCTTGTCATTATTTTACGCACTGTATCACAGCAAATCACCTTTTGCCGTTACCCACATTCAACAGGCTCATTATAATTCCCAGCGGACTGACCCCAATCAGAAATTAAAACCTATCTTTGCACGAGAAAATAGGTTCCAAAACTCCCATTTTGGGCTGTCAATTAACGAATGGAATTCATTACCAGCAAACGTAGTCACACTAACAGTCATCGTCTTTCCAAAAGGCATTGCTAACCTATTTGGAAAGCAGCAATACCGGTATGACCAATGAAAATACCTGTATGACTAATGAAAATACCTGTATGACCAACCATTCTTTTTTTCTTTGTCTTTGTTAGTTTCATTACATAAGACATCGCTTATTGTTTTGACTAGGTTGTTCTCGTTTTTTTTTTTTCGAAGGGACGCTGGCATCAAGAAGCACTACCAACGCCACCTAGGTGGCGTTCACCGTACTCAGCACAGCGGAGCGTGGCCTCCGCAATTAGCTCTGAAAATGTTTCTGAAGTTGATCGCGGAGGCTGCAATTACGACGCGCTGTACGCGCTGATTTGACTCGGTGACGATTCAGTTACGTGCTTTGTCTTGCGCGTTGTATTAGTGTGTCAGTTACGTGCTTCGTCTTTCGCGTTGTGCTAGCGTGTGCAGCGTAGTGCAGCTTCCATATGCACGACGGTTGCTCATGGTCATCGACGTTGGTAGTCGTGATGGAGGAGACGTGCCACCAGGCGTCAGCGTGGGTGCATCAACGCCTAAGGGCGCTTTAGCCACAAAACACCAATAGACATTATATATCAATGTGCAATAAACATTACACTACTTCTGTGAAGACACGTTTCACTTTCGTGTTCTATACCGATTCCTATATAAGAGGGATCAACCACATGTTTTTTAGTAAGCTTACGTGTTTGTATTGACCCGTTTCGCGGCGATCCCTTGGGCGCTGTCATGTTTGATCACGTGGTGACTCGTCCATTGCTTGCCTCAGCTGCCTCCGTGTTTACAATGGATGTGCATGACGCCCGGTGCGGCTCAGGAAACCTCTGTTTCGGGAGATATCGTAGACGCTGACTGGGTGGTCGACACAAAGCTTTGGCCACAGCTTCAGTGGACATGTAAAATCGATTTCGAAGCTCATTAAGCTTTGTACAAACGGCGGGAGCAGCGTATATGGTACTTGTTCTAAAAACGAGGCTAGAAATATAATCCAAGCAATCCAAGCTTTCCGCTTAGGAATTGAATCAGGATCAGCGTGGTTTGATCTTCGTTCTTTATTTGGCAAATAATTAGAAGCGGCTTGTCACGTTTCTGACTCAGTGAAGTTTGTCGATGCGCGGTCACTATCTGATTATTTTGGTGTGCTCAGTTGCAATAGATTTGTTCTTGCTGTACACAAGGTTTGAAACGTAGCTGTTCTGTTCTGATTATTTGGGCCACCTGGGGTTCTTTAACGTGCACCTAAATCTAAGTACACGGGTATTTTTACCCACCACCTGCATGCCCACCATCTGCATGCACTAGTGCGCCTCTCAACTCATTTTTCATTCGTACAGCAAACGACTCGAATCATGTGCCCACCGACGCTGCGCAAACTCCAATCCTAGCCACTTCAAGTCATTCATCGAAGACCTCGCACAAATGTAACCCACCCCTCATGTACATTTGAGGCATCAATAAATAAATAAATAAATAAATAAATAAATAAATAAATAAATAAATAAATAAATAAATAAATAAATAAATAAATAAATAAATAAATAAATAAATAAATAAATAAATAAATAAATAAATAAATATGGCAAAAGAGCGCCAGTGACATTAAAATTTCAGGGCCATAACGGAAAACAGAGCAAGAGACATGCTATTTCCTCTCTGTCGTATAAAATACTCGGTTTTGTACTTATATATGTTTCGACATGCCACAATTTCCAGATTTTGTGCGTGCGTTTGTGTCGTGCCGCCTCGCTGAAGCCGATGACGTACGATCGTTAATTGCTTCTTCTCTTTGCGCCTTCCACTGTGTCCGCAATTTCTGTCCCACTATATATTTTGTCGAGTGCAGGCTAAAACCTTCACTTGCCAGTCATGAACGCGCAGCCCTAAACATACTCGGCGCACAAGCATCGTCCTAGCACATTTTAATGACCTCGGCAACTGCCAGGAGCGCACATGGTCACTGAAATTGAGAGCATGTTCTCCGGACGTAAAAAAAAAAAAAAAAAAAAAAAAAAAAAAAAAAAAATTATCTCCGGATGTAAAAAATTAAGCCAGTTCCACGCTTGTGAAATCTGATGAAACAGCGAAGCTCCGCAAGAGTGGGTGTATAGCGTAGTGGGTGTGACGCTCGCCTTCGGACCGTGAGCACCCGGGTTCAAATCCCGCCTCTCTCTCTCTATCTCTCTCTCTCTCTCATTTTGTTTCTCTCGCGCCCATAGCAAGTTGTGTTACAATCGTCGGTACAATGCAATCATATTGTTCCCATATGATTACAAGCGTGGGTGTATAGCCTAGCGGCTATGATGCTCGCCTTCGGACCGTGGGTACCCGGGTTAGAATCCCGCCTCACCAACAAAGTTTATTTTGTTTGCTTTATTTCTCTGGCTCTCTGTGTGTCTCTCTTTCTTTCTCTCTCCGCACATCATATCCTCATTTCACACTCTCTCCACTTCGCTCGGAACTGCGAACACCATCGCTCCGTATAGGGATCAACCTCTACCTTAAACATAACGATGTTATGTTTATGCCCCTGGCACTGTCTTTCAGAATGGGTTTCGCCACATGTGGAAAAGCGGCGCCACTATCGCACGTGACGCGCGTCGCGCGGTAATGATTTCTTTCGGCCCCGGCTTTCATCACGAGGATTTCCTGCGTCAGCTCGTACGACATAAACCGACGCGCGCAAACATTACCGTGAATCCTGCACCCCTGTATACCTCCGCGGATACCTGGAGGCACGCAGCTGGTGCTCATTAAAAACGCGCGCATCGAAGCTACCTATATATAGAGGACATCCTCGCCAAATGGAACATGAACGTCAGAAGTATATAGCGTATACTTCTATACCTGACCTAAACTGCACCGATGACGAAAATGAGATGTTACAGACGAGACGCTCGACCTGCCATAGTAGCGTCAGAGTGACCATTATACCCACCTATTGTGGAAGTGCGTCGGCCTGCATCAACTCTGTAGCCAGTTTCTCACCCCGATATCATCTGCTTGAGAGATTCGATCGTACCACGAAATGCCACTCGCGCCATTCAAGGACACCCTGCTACATCGCTATGGGCCTTCACGCGCAACTCAGGCGGTCGACTGCGGAATGGGATTATTTTTCACCCCCTCGCCTTTCGAATAACCATAGACCATCAAAGTCATTATTATCGCATTAAACGAATTTAATCAATCTAAACTCACGAACAAGCTGATAAATACTTCAGCAGCATATACAAGTAACAGGCAGTATTTACAGGGTGTCCCAACTATCATGCACCAAGATTTAAAAATATGCAAATGCCATGTAACTTGACAGAACCAAGGTTGTGTTGTTTGCTGTCGCTTGGAGATACTCAGATAATTTTTGTACTCTGCCTAATTACATATTAGTATTAATTAATTAATCAACTTCTCAAATATTATAGTTTGATGGAAAGTGTCAGTGAGAAAATTGTAAAGCAACATGAAAAGCTCCCGATACACCTTTCTGTTGCTGAATACGTGCTGCTTAAAAGTGTTTTTCCGAGTGCTAAAGCCCGCGAATACACACAAGTTTGCCCTGCGCACGGTGTAAGATATATAGTCTTACACCGTGGCCCTGCGACAGGCACTTTGCCTTATCGCTTGCCACTCAACTCAAAAGAACTGTGGATACCGCTCACAAATTCAAACATTGCCGCTTCCCCATCATCGATGCGAGACACACAATGCTCTGCGCGATAAGGGAGACGGAGAGTGCGGTAGCGCCTCTTCCTCTTCACACCCACACACACCCACCCACCCACCCACCCACCCACACACACACACACACACACACACACACACACACACACACACACACACACACACACACACACACACACACACACACACACACACACACACACACACACACACACACACACACACACACACACACACACACACACACACACACACACACACACACACACACACACACACACACACACACACACACACACACACACACACACACACACTCTTTCTCCCCCTTATCGCTCATAACACTGAATGTCTCGCATCGATGAAGGGGAAGCGGCAACGTTTGAATTTTCTAGCGGCATCCTCAGTTCTTTTGAGCCGAGCGGCAAGAAGTGACAGCATCTTATATCGCTGAAAACTTGCCGTGCTGACGCAGGACTGTCTTGCAACCGAAGGCCACAGTATAGTGGTCGCTTTCGTAGATCACTTTTTCACTTTCGCTCGCCGGATATATATATATATATATATATATATATAATGATATGTGATGCGGAAGTTCTGCGTCACCAGGGCCAGTATTTTGTAGCGATGCCTTTAAAGTAATAATGCCTTTTCGCGCTTATCGCGCTTTGTCAGTGGTCAGAGCGACGGTCCGCTCGCGTTATCAACCAGAACTTCCTCACTTCCTTCCCACTCACTGCTACGGAAAGTGACCCGCCGTTCGAATGACGCGTGCTTTCTCTGACTCGGATGTGGAGCGCCTTGCAACCAGACTCGGATGGCTAAATCGACGACTCGAATTCACTGTTAAAGTTGGTAACAAACAAAAAAGTCGCAGTTTCGTCCAAATGGCGAAGCATCAATTGCTATAGCAAATTAGTAGAGAGCTACACGGAGTGAGGATAGTAGATTTATCGGCTGTATAAACTTGGACACATTCGCTTACTAACTGAATTAACAAGCATAGTGTCAGCGCGCACAAGCAAACATAAATAGATCCTACTCGACGACCGCAGACAACCGCTGTCAAAACGCTGGCGTGAGCAAGCGCGGTTTGTGAAAGCGCGCGTACCTCGCGCGCTTTCACAATTTTATCGCCCTTGGACTTTATACGTAACATCACGGCGATGGCGACGACAGAAATCCGCTTGGAGTGTCCATATAATTGCTATCGCAATAAAATGGCATCGTCGTTGGATGGAACATGTGATGGGAGCTTTCCGCAAGGAAACTGCCAAAAAAAGCATCAATGAGGGAGAAATCTTCAGACTCTGAAGAACACTAAACTTGGAATGGGAAGCGATAGTGATATTACAATGAAAAGTATTTAAAAAAGGAAACGCATACGCACTTTGAAGACTGTGACATGACACTCCTTGTGTCATTGGGTTTGATGTGTGTCATAATAGGGCCTCCGTACATGACTAAATGTGATTCTACTATGTGACAGTCGGTTTCGTCGCAGCTCTCACATGCCACAGAAGTCGTGTTAGGGACGTTCATTTTTTGTTTACTTTGTTGGTGTAGAAAAAGCAACTTTCTCAACAATTAAACACATTTTTATGGGTGTTCTTCAAATAAATACTTTATTCTGAGTGCTTTCCAGGTATTCATTTCATGTGCCGATTCAATCAAGCACTTACAAAAAGATTGGCATTCTGGAAACGTTTCTTCAAAAATAACCCGGGAGGTAAAGGGTTAAAGATATGTGAACTCAAAGTGAGTAAGTCTAGCTCCAACACAGAACATTAGTTGCCTTGCTTCATTGACTACCCCAGGCACCACACCAATATATGTCTTTTATGGTGTCACTCATACTTACCTACAAAACTGGACAAAAGACATGCGTCTTTGGTATGCAACACCACTCATAATGCACAACTAAACGAATGAAAGTTAACTGGTAACCTTAAGAAAGCAAGCTTGGTAAAGCTTCACTAATTCACGAGGAGATAGCTTCACGCTCATGTGGCTCATGAAACAGTATGCTGTGCCAAGAATCTGAGTCGAACAAGGGTTGTGACCGTCATGTGCAGTGCCTAGGGGAAATGCATGCACCAGTACGACACTACCTGCTTTCCTGTTTTGTTCATAGCACATCAAAAACGAGATTACGCATTTCATTGCGTAATCTCGACAAAAATGCGTGTCCCCTTCTTCGTATGTTTCCTCATGATATGCTTTTGTTAGCTTTTTTGTTTATGGGATCACTTTGCTCTTTTTCTTGTATTACTATGTTTCTTTTTTTTTCTCTGATTAAAACGTCACCAGTCCAATATATTTTTTATGCAATACTGATGTAACCCTTCCGTTTATGGGTCCATTGTTATTTTTTGTTGTAGTTGCTATTTTTGTATTCTTATGTATACGACAGTGAACTGCCTATTCATGTGTGAACTGTACCTTTTGTTATATTTGTGTAATCATCCAGCGTACGCAGGCAATCATGCATTATTATGCCAATTAATCGTGCATGTATATTATGTACCAATTATGCATGCTGTTTTCCTTTTCTTTGTGATGCCCCCCTTACCCAATGCCTCTCACGAGGCCTGTAAGGACTTTTTAAATAAATAAATAAATAAATAAATAAATAAATAAATAAATAAATAAATAAATAAATAAATAAATAAACCAAGTAATCACGACTAAATCATTAGTCGAAAAATTTATAAAGTTAGAATTGCTCTACGCAAGGCACTACTGGTAATAAGATCACCCCCAGCGCTTGTCTAATGGGTGCCACATTGCTACAGTTGATTTTCCGAGGGCGGCCGAGCCCCGCCTAACAAAAATGGCGCCCCCCCCCCCCCCCTCCCTTGACTTTAGACACTGCATGGTTGCCCTGCTACACAATGGATGTACGTAGATAGCTCCTGCTTAGGCTGCAGTGGCTTCTGCTTCTCTGACATGATACATGTGCAAGAAACGCTGGAAATGCTGCCAACAAAACGGAAACGATCAAAATAACAATGACATCAGTTCGAACATTCGCAGAACATAAATGTTCCTGGGCAAGTGCAGGGCAAATGAAGCCTCAAGTGAGCACAACGTTCGAAACGCGAGACACTCACAACATACGGAAATAAGAGCCGCAGAAAAAAAAAAAAAAGTGTGCATGTCACCGCTGTCACCCGTTCGCCGTCGGCGCGAAGTGGATCGACGGGTTATACAAGCCGGTTGGTCGTTCCGTACTCGAGCGAACACAGTGACAGAGTCAGAGTCGGAAGTAAATATATATATATATATATATATATATATATATATATATATATATATATATATATCGACTGACAACGATACACAAATAAAATAAAATAAGAAAAACACAAACAAGAAAACTAGCACACCTCAATATAGCTCAATGATGACGACAAAGAAACATGACGAGCAATTAACAGTGGATATAAAAATGAAACAGGGCGTGGATCAAATATACCACAATACACTTAACAATAGTTCACTAAAACAAAGTTCCAAAGGAACCAAAGTTCAAAAGAAAACCAACGATAGCATACGTGTGGCCGGGCAGCAGCAGCAGCAAGTCCATAAACCGTGAAGTCAGCGCGCAGAGCTTTCCCGAAGAATGCCGGCGAGCCGATCTTGTTGAGGTGGATGGGATTGTTGGGCTGGGTTTCCCGGGAGTCTATAGATCTGACGACTTCTCTCAAGCAGGTTGGGCTAACTTGAGGTGAACTACCGCGAGCTTCGTTGTAGATGTTGGTTTGTCGTCTCGTACGTCAACTAGTTACTCGGAGTTCCGACGTGGCTAGGCGGCCCAGGCGATACTGGGCGGCACTAGCCCCTCTACTGCTTCTCAGCAGATTACAGGCTCAGCTTCTAGACTGATTAGCAGGGCCTAAAACCTGCGCTTAAATAGCCTCTCCTTTCCCTAGTTCTTTAGGTCGGAGAACGGCAGGTATGGGTGACAGTTCACCTAATTATCCCATGACTCCTCCCAAAAGTCTGAGCCGCGCCCCTTTTAATCAGGGGCGAGGGAACGGATGGTCGCTGTCTCGAAACTATGCCGTATCGTTATACCACGACTTTGCCTACCGTATGCACACCAACCCAATTTTATTCTTCTGTAAGTTTCCTTCTCATGATCAGGGTCCCCTGTGAGTAATTGACCTAGATAAACGTACTCATTTGCAGACTCTAGAGCGATCCTGAATTCTTGTTCTCTTGCCAGGCTATCGAAAATTATCTTTGTCTTCTGCATGTTAATCTTCAACCCCACTCTTACACTTTCTCGGTTAAGGTCCTCAATCATTTGCTGTTATTCGTCCCCATTATTGCTGAATAGGACAATGTCATCTGCAAACCGAAGGTTGCTGACATATTCGCCGTTGATCCTCACTCCTAAGCCTCCCCAGTCTATGAGCTTGAATACTTCTTCTAAGCATGCAGTGAATAGCATTGGAGAGATTGTGTCTCCTTGCCTGACACCTTTCTTGATAGGTAACTTTCTACTTTTCTTGTGGAGAACTAAGGTATCTGTGGAATCCTTGTAGATATTTGCCAAGATATACTTGCAATACTTGTATACTGGCACGTAATACACAGTCATTCACCAAGAGTTCTACACCTCCTCTTTGTTTTCTACTGTCCCGCGCTGATGGTACGTTGCTCCTGCCGCACGTCCCTTGTGAGCACGTGTTGCCCGCTTCGCTGCTGCTCTCTTGCGCACGTAGCCGTAAACAAATGGAAGCTAGGGCGCAGGAAACGACTGGCATGCGTGATTTGAAGGCAGCTTGTGTCAATATGCTAAATAATTTCTGCTTGAAAAGGGAAAAATTGTCATCCACTCGAATTGCAGCACGAAGCTGCAAAGGAAACCCATACGGGTTTCACGGAAAAAAAGCTTCACAGTTGAATAACAATTTATCCTGGACTGGGATTTCCTCTCTTCTAAAGTTTATTTCTCCAAGGGAGCCAAATTGGCTGTATTGCTGCATCCCCAAATGAATCATTGTACATACAAAGGAATAACTTAAATAACTGAGGAATAAATCTGTATTAAGTGCTATTTCTAACATGTCTAAATACTGGATACTTCCAAGAAAAGTTTCGTGTATCCAGCGGCTCGTTAAAATCAGGTTTTACTAAGTATTCCGTTACAGCCAGTAGTCCTACAGACGCCTGCGAGAAGTAACGGCGTGCGAGGCGACGCCGAATCAACATAGCCGCTTGTGTCTGCGGCACGTCAGGTTGTCACGTATTGCACACACCTGGGGGTACGCAGTCGCAGTCTGTAAGCACCATTTTTAGCACTCGGCGAAGCGATGACGAAACAATGTGACGCCGACACAACGCCCCGGTGACACTGCCACAACAACAGTATGACGTGCAGAAACCATTGTGGAAGGGAGCGAGGGAACTTCGCGGACGTGCACTTGACGTGGGCAGGTTTCCATATTTTCGTCCCCAAAATGTTTGTTGTTGTTCCCCAATGTGTATTGAAGGCTTTGTTTCTATCCAATGTGGACATGCTTTGAGGGGGGGGGGGGGGGGGGTAGGAAGTGGTGTGTTGAGTGGCAATCAGAGTTCGTGGGGATTCGTGGTTAGGAAAACGCGAGGGGACAAAGACGACACCAGAACACAGGACGAGTGCTTTGTTAAAGCAGTTCGCTTCGAGAGGCACTCAAGGTAACCACACCCAAAAAGCGGTTTTTGCTCTCGCTCTTATTTTGTGTGTGTTCGTGTTTCTCCAAGTGCGTTGCCTTTCTTTTTCATAACCGGCCCATCAGTATATCTGTTAAGCGAACGGTATAGGAAACATTACTTAGGGCATTCTGAGGCCTTCACATATAGACCTTCACCTATAGCAAGAAACGAAACGTCGAAAATGTCAAGTCCACTGCGAGCGATGAACGTGGCGACCAAGCACCTATACTTCAGCGGTTACCGAAGGGCAGCTTCTGTCTGCGACCCAGGCGCCGTGCCGCGCACGTTCTTGCTCCGGGCCCTCGACAGCGTGTGTGGTCAAGTCGCGCGAAGCGTCGAGGCCACGGCTTGTATTCGTGGCACGCACGCTCAGGCATAAACACACACATGGACGCGCGATGAGGGGCACACACTGGCGAAAGTAGAGGGAGGCCGGGAAAAGGAATGCTGGCCGGACAGTTATCTCTATAGAGGCCAGTGGACTCGTCGCGGCGAAGGCATCGCGAGTCGAGGTCGAGGAGAACGCTTTGATGGGAAGTACCATGTTGTTGTGGGACCGGACACGGAAAAACAGGGGGGCTTTTCCGTCCACTCTCTTTCTTTTCAATATGTGAGGCCTCTTTCCTGACCGATATGTCCCAGAAAGGTTGGTCCTTGAGCTCTATACTTCTGTGAGGTGGGCTCATTTGTCTGTTTGTTGTTTGTTTGTTTGTTTGTTTGTTTGTTTGTTTGTTTGTTTGTTTGTTTGTTTGCCTCCGAGGGTGGCTTGTTTCCCTCGATTCCACTTTTTTCACCACCTTTTGAATGCGTACTTATTTAATTGGAACATACCCGCTACTGTTCTGCTTTATACTGAGCCTAAATCGTCTGTTCGTGCTTCCCCCCTATGTGTTTAAAATCCACGCTATCATTACTTAAGCTCGTTTCATTCGCTCATGCATTAAGGGAACCAACCGGTGAAGTACACTTAATATAAATTGAACGAGTAAAAAAGGGGGAGGGGGTAATCGAGGGGCTTGATTTTGTGTTGTCACTAACCATGTGAAGCCAGCAGATAATTAAGCCAACGAAATCATGGGGACATCATTTGTTACTTTAACTGAAATATGCAAGTGATAAGGTAAAGGGAAATAACTGGTGGCGAAAAGAACAACTTGACGCGTTAATATATTAAGTGCGGAATGGTGAGTGGGAGACGTAAAGGACTTGCAACTTGTAAAGCCCCCTTCAAGTTGTAGGGGCTTTAGGAACTTGCGTCTAGGATATGCGCGAGCTGCTTCAACATTTTTGCATCGTGTTGCGTCCAGAATCGGCCGGGCGCATTCTTTGATTGTTTCCCATCGAGGCAGGTCCTTTCATCAGCGTCGCCCAGACGGCGACAGTGCCCGGCACCGACGTTGACGGGCAAACAAGCGCCCGAAATCGGCAGTGCGCATTGTTTGTGTGTTTCCCCCGATGCCACCCCCTTCATTAGCAGCCGCCTACCCGGCGACGCGGCGCGACACCGGCTGGGACGCGATGACAAAGAAGCTCACGAAGCGACCACAACTTTCGTGGAAGCGGAGACCAGCACGAAGGTCACTCTCCCGACCCTTGCAAGACGAACGACACTGAGAGATAGAAACCAAGGAGATGACTTTCGTAGAAGGAGTGTGAATCCCCTGTTTCCAGATTGCCTCGTCCTTGCTTCGAAGGTGCAACATTAGAGGCGGAGTTCTGTAAACAATACGACCCCTCTGATTGGCCGCATCAAGGTCATCAGATTACCTAGTCGGGTCAACTAGGAAAGACCAATGTTTTATAAGGAGACACCTTGAGTGCAGTGGGGTGTCCGGAAGTGTTCTGATATGTGCTCATGTATAGTGAGCTGAGACATTCAAAGTGCTCCCTCATGGAGTGGGCTTCCATATCTGGAGCCACTGTAAATGTTGCAAAATAAACCCTTTTCTCTCGCTCCTACTCCCGGACGTACTCATCTATTTGGCCGAAGGATCACCGGCCCAAACGCGCCCGAGTCCCAACAATCGCGAAGAAAGTTGCAGGTGCATCGGTCCACTCGCCACCGTTCGCTCATAACCTGCAAGTACCCCGTTTGCTAGAAATAGCGATTTGAGGAAGATACCTCTGTCGAAAGGTCGGGTCTATTCAGTTCGGTGACACCGACCGTTTAAATTAGTAGAAAGCGACCTTTACATGCATGCTTGTTCAACATGCGGCAAATTTTCTCG
This sequence comes from Dermacentor silvarum, assembly GCF_013339745.2. Taxonomy (NCBI): domain Eukaryota; kingdom Metazoa; phylum Arthropoda; class Arachnida; order Ixodida; family Ixodidae; genus Dermacentor; species Dermacentor silvarum. The sequence continues at coordinate 97,073,299 of NC_051157.2, forward strand.
CGCGAAGATGTGGTTTTCAGAATTCTTTTACTCATTTAGTGACGAACGAAATAGAGGAATGCTTAGTTCTGTACCACACAGGTACACTGTAGTGGTATTATTTTGCATCGATGGCCTCATGATAGTTTAGTTTTATCCTATCTAGTGTAGAGTGCAATTCAGCATAGAAAGGTCAACTGCAATGTTTTAAAGATCTTGACGAGTCTCGTTAGAATAAGTGGCCATTCCTTTTTTGCAACTGCAGTAAAGACACAAAACGCAAATGAACGGTTGCACTCTACCCACGCAGACGTGTCGAAGCTCCAACACGATGAAGTAATTTTCGACAAAATCCCGGAGGCGGAAAGGAAAGCGCCAACAAAGAGAAGGGGAGAAAATTCCTACACCGGCCTTCTTCTCGCACAACGAGGAGTCAGTTTCCAGATGTGTAAGGTGATGGCGACGTTGAATCCAGACATTGACAAATACCCACAGCGGGGTATTGGCCAAGAAGCGGGAGGTGGATAAAGAAAAAGAAAAGAAATGAAGAAGAATTAGCGGAGGGTAGTAGTTACGGTATTAATAAAAATATTCAAGCATGATCTCATTAGTATTGCTATTTTAAGAAGAAGGCGTTGTTGAGCAGTCAGAATGAAGTCATAACTGGGTATAGGAGAGGTAAAAGAAAAAAAAAGGACGATGGAACCAACGATTACCTGAACACGACTGATACTCGAAACGTTATGAGCCTTTCTAATAAAGAAAGAAGACTGGCCAATGTCAAACTAACACAGCTTTTTTTTTCATTTTTTTAGATAGGAATATAATGAACCATAAACGGGACACCTTCTCGTCTTCTTCGTCCTCTGTGACCAAGAAGAAAGAAGACAGACGCTTGCGCAGTGAAGGGGACGGCGCGCGGTCGAAGGAGCAGCCGGCACCATGGTCCGCTCAGAAGATTAGGCTAGTACGGGACGGTGAGGCACCTGTTCTTCATTCAAGATTGACGCCATGTCGTCGCACTACCTGCAGTTCCAGAAAGTGGCCGTCGACCGGGTCGAACGGGTCAAGGCCAAGCTGGGCATCAAGGACCGGAAGCACCACTCGTCGCAGGCTTCGGCCGCCTCGTCGCACCACGACAGGTCGCAGCTGCTGGCCACGCTCAAGACGGGCAAGTCGACGCCCACGGACACCATCGAGCGACTGCACGCCAAGGACCTGCCGCTGGACACGTTCCTGCGCAAGAACGACAAGCTGTGCCGGCCCGTGGTCATCCAGGGTCTGCTGGACGAGTGGAAGGCGCTCGAGCGCTGGTCCCTCTACAACCTCGTCTCCAAGCACAGCGACGACGAGTTCCTCGTGGGCCGCGACCAGAACCAGAACAGCGTGACGGTCAAGATGAAGTACTTCGCCTACTACCTCAAGGAGTACCGGGACCCGTCGCCCTTCCAGATCGCCGACGACCTGTCCTCCGGCGGCAAGAAGAGGCTGCGCGAAGACTACGAGGTGCCGTCGTACTTCAAGGACGACATCTTCAAGTACGCCAGGGAATCCGACCTGCCGCCGACGCGCACCTTCAACCTGGGGCCCTCGCTGGCCGGGGACAGGATTCAGACGAACCCGCTACACTGCAACCTGTGGAGCGCCCTGGTTCACGGCAGCCGCCGCTGGTGCCTCTTCCCGCACCACGTGCCACAGGACCTGCTCTGCAACGACCACAGAGCGGCGCGCAAGGACCGCCGGCTGGAGACTGCCGTCGCGTGGTTCGAGCGCATCTACCCGAAGACGCAGTCCTCGCGCTGGCCACGCTACTTCAAGCCCCTGGAAATTCTGCAGGCCGCCGGAGAGGTTGTCTTCGTTCCCGCCGGATGGTGGTGAGCTCCTCGCTTTCCTAATCTAGTAACGAGGCTCTGGTTTCTCTCCTCGCTCCAAGACAAAACACGTTCAATACTATTCAAAAGCAAGACATTTCAGATTTGCACGTGCTGTTAAATTACAGCATTATGCATGCGGCTGTCTGTCAGTTTTCTGGTCTGGATGTGTTAGTAATGTGACTGGTATAACTATAGTATGAAGTACTGGAAGAAACATTCAATACCACATTGCTTTCAGGTTGGGGCGGGGCGTTACGCGGGAATATAACGCGCTTATTATTGACATTATCCCCGTTTATTATTGACAGATGTCCCACAACTGTGCTTAACTTGCTTATGCAATATTCTACTAAGCATGAGTTTTGTAACCCCTTCACAAGCACACACATGCACACACTTCTAAGATGACAGGGAAGAGAGAAAAGATAAGTCGTATATGTATATATCGCTGCTCTATAGCATTCTTGGTTTATACATCGGCCAAATGGGCAAAATAGGTATGCCTTTTTTTTCAATTACATTCATCAGACAGCTTGGACTCATATACCGATAAACGAAGAACATTGCTTGTAGATGCCTTCATCACCATGTATTGTATTTTCACGATCATGATTGTGAAAAAAAAAGTATTATTGAAAATTCAAGTGGTAAGACAGCATTGTATGTGTTCTTCGTGCGTTTGCAAGTATAGTTGGCCAATTCCGGGACAGTATGTGCGAACTAACTCATTTGAGGAATACGTCATGTTTCTGCCGGTATATTCTGGTACGGACAAAATAGCGGACATTGGGATTGCTGTGTTGTCAGCTCCCGGTTTTCTTTTTTCTTTTTCTCTGGCGACGCATTACTGGAAACGCAATGTGAACACTTCTGCTATTTACCTACAGCATAATATACATACCAGTCCCTAGTGAAATCTACCGTTTTAAATCGTAACAGACATTTTCTTCGCGGGCATGATAATTGCAAGTTGAACTTTTGGAATAACTTGACATGCAATTAATTTTGCGAAACCAAAAAGCACACAATACAATCAAAAAACGGCCACGCAGAGTGCGAATTTATGGAACAATTATTCTCGTGGTGTTCGCGTTAGCGAAAAATCGCGATAATGACATCCTCTTTACTATAAGTCATTTACAGCAACTAACCCTGCTCTCTTGAAGCCTGCCTGTTTCGGATCGAGTGTCTTGAGCGACATCAATGGAGACAGACGATAGCATTCGCGCCAGCACGTGCGTTGCCTGATGAACAACACTGTACAACCGCCAGACAAACTTGCATATCTTGGTCTGTTGGTACATTTTCCTTGACATGATTGACAATGATGATGATGATGATTGACAATAAAATGAGATATGCACTGGTCCGGTCCACGTTTTCGTCTGCGGTATGCGTTTATGTTCGCGTAATATGCTAACACAAGACAATTTTATTGGGATAGCAATTAAATGGACACTTCAGCGCATCCTTGCCGTCGGCGCCGCCGTGATGTTCCGCATAAAGTCCAAGGGCGATAACACCATAGCCGCGCGCCGTGTGCTCCGTACGAGTGAAAGCATGCGAGGGGAGCCGGCGAGCGCGGCTCAATCGCGCGCGCGCAGGGGGGGAAATAAGCGAGAAGGAAACGCGCCGTCTTCCGTCGCGCGCTTAGGTTCCGGGGGGAGGGAGGGAGGATAGAGGTGGGGGGCAGCGTTGTTCTCCTGCAGCAACTGCGTATAGGTGGATAGCAAAATGACGATGTCGTCAGCTAGCGACTTCCGGTTCGAGGGTTAGCGCTTCTGTTGCTTCGTTCAGCCTTGTCAGCAGTTTCTGCAGTGCGATTTCCCGCTGTTCGCAAAGAAAACACGCTTCAGCAGCGTGATTATGGTTGGCTGCTCGGCATTAGGGTGCCTGAACTCTTCCGTGAAAGGAAAAAAAATGTTTCGTTTTCCATGGAATGAAGCGCACAAACGTAAATGGGCAGTTGCCGTCAAACGAGAGACCGTGAACGGCGAGCTGTGGGTACCGAACGTAGGAGCCCGAATATGTGAAGATCATTTCGTCACAGGCAAGTGTTTTGGCGAATAGCTTCGTCTACTAACGTTCTAGTACAAATACTCCCTTTTTAACAATCAGTTAAATACACACAGGTGCACTCAGCAAGGATCCTCAGCACATTGATTATGTGCCGTCTTCATTCGGTACAACGAAAAAGGCAACTGAAGCTGCATGAATAAAGAGGGAGGAGAGGTAACGTCAAAATAATTCGTGCACTTTTCAGATACCTAAATCAGTGCTTTCCCTCTGCAGTTATACATGACATGCGTATCTTGAGAAAAAACGCGAGACTGTGAAGGCACAGCAGCCGACGACATGGCGCGCGCGCTGGGCACCGCTGCAGACAAAACAGCGGACGAAGCGTTCGACTGCACCGTCTGTTATGGGAAGCGTTACAACGACGGCGAATATATTTTGTTGCACGGGCTCGCCCAAGATCCAACAAACAGCCACTTATTCGGTTGACTTACCACTTATTAAAAACTACTTCTTAAGTTACGAACGTTTCTTTGCGCTCGACAAACGTTTGCGCTTGATAAACGTTATATGACTATTTGACGCGACAAATTAGAGCATGAAATGTCTGCCACCTAACAATAGACGAGTCTAGGGGTGCCAACATAAGTATACGAGGGAGCGATAGCTCGCACCTACCTTTTGGAGCTGCCCAGCGGTGCTGGCATCG